>NW_017537113.1:41451-50853 GCF_001853355.1 Bactrocera latifrons | reverse complement strand
ATGACTTCAGTGGGCCATGATACAGCAGCGCCTTCATTTGCAGGATTTAACTGATGTGTTGCTTGAATGCCACTTATATATCATCTCTCTTAACAGCTTGTTATAGATGACAGAATATATTTACTTAACAATACAACCCTGACAATGTTGAACGAACCTGACGAACGCGTTGCAAGAAAAACGGCAGTTGTAAATTGAAAGTTGAATAGCCAGCATCGAAGTCGTTGAATTGACTATTACTACATATATTTAGGGTTTAATAAGTTATTTTGAGTAATCTTAAATGATTCTATAAGAAAATGAATTTACAATAAAACACTTATTATTTACAAATAAAAGCGATCATCAACCGTTGGATTTACTATAGCATTACTCATTTCGRATTATTACCACATATATTCTTGTATATTTGCTTCGTAAGAACGCCAGATAAATTATTTTCACCATTTTTATAAAATTTCATTTTATTAGAACGCGAACGAATATGTTCAGCGAAGGAGCGGGAGTTGAAGACTATAGGAAGATTTTTTGCATTGATGTCCTGGCAGATTCGAGAGTACTTTGTGATGACTGAATACCTGATCAAGTTGCATTTTGTTCCATTGTTCAAGGGTCTGACTGTGGCTGATGATCTAACCACAGTGATGTCAAAAATGATTGAGAGCTCGGCTGGACAAGGAGGATCTGATTATGAAACTGTCACCATTGCGAATCATGTAGACTACGAGAAATGGAATAATCATCAGAGGAAAGAGTCAACAGACCCAGTATTCAGGGTTATGGGGCAATTCCTTGGCTATCCTCACTTAATCACTCGGACACATGAGATATTTGAAAAGTCATGGATCTATTACAACAATAGGGGTGATTTAATGACAATTGATTCCGCTGGGAATTTAGTGAACAAGTTTCTAATGTACAGGGTGGCTGATGAGAGTCGCTACCAAAAAAAAAAATTAAAAAAAAAAAAAATAAATAACTTTTTTTCTATTTAATGAATCTGGTTATTTTTTTATTTTTTATTTTGCAGATTGACTTTTACATTTAACAAAAATGGATAACTGGGACACTGAAACAAGAATTTGGATTGTCCGCCGCTATCACGCACTGGAGTCCGTAGTTTCGGTTCAAAGAGAGTATAGGCGCACGTTTTGCGGCAATCCTCCGAGCAGATGGACCATAATGAGACTTGTAAACAATTTTGCCGAGCATGGGACAGTCAACAGAAGACCTTACCACCGAAATCCTTCAGTTCGAACGGAGGAAACAATTGCTGCTGCCATATAAAACAATCCACGTGTTTCGACAAGAAGCTTATCTGCTCAAATGGATGTAAGCAGACAGTCATTACAGTCAATTATGCACAAAGATTTGGACTTATTCCCATATAAAATTCAAACGGTCAACAAACTGAACGCTGCAGGCTTTCCGATTCGCTTGGAATTTTGCCAGAAGGTGCTTCAAATGGTGGAAGAGGATGGAAACATGTTGAACTGTCTTTTCGTGTCTGACGAGACCCATTTCGATTTAAACCGCAACATAAACAAACAAAATTGTCGAATATGGAGTGCTTCCCACCCACAGATACTGCGTGAGACGGAATTGCATGCACTTCGTGTCACCGTGTGGTGTGCAGTTTCATCACGTTGCATTGTCGGGCCCTACTTCTTCGAAGAAAACGGTCACACCGTTACGGTTACTGGAGACCGTTACTTGAGCATGTTGAGAGAGATTTTCTATCCAGAATTACGCCGAATGAGAATTTCTTTCAACTCTGTGTTTCAACAAGATGGTGCAGCTCCTCACATAGCCCAACCTGTTATGACAGAAATGCGACGAAAATTTCTCAATAAGCTGATATCCAGAAACTCTACATTCCGTTGCCCGCCCAGGTCGCCTGACCTTACTGCACCTAACTTAAACTTTGTCATTTATATAGCTTTACAGATAAAGTAAAGATTAAGGTGGCTAGTTTACTAGCCACTGTGTCTATAGTAGGTTCTGTTTTATGAACTTTACTATGGCAACTCTTCTTCAACGGCTTCCAGCACGCCGCCACTGCAAAGGGATTTCAATAAGCCTTAACGGCAGTGCTTTTGGAAAAATTCCACAATCTTATATTTAGGTTCAAAGTCGATTTGCTTGTATATAAGCACATGCATTAACGAGCATTAAGCATTTAAATTCCATTATTTTTAAAACTAATTAAGCTATATTTAATAAAATTGAATGAGCTTTAACAGGAATAAAAGAAAAATGAATTCCATACACTGAAAAAAAAAATTATTTGAGTTTCCTAATGTAGCAAAATTCATCAGCCACCCTAAGACTATTGAACCAAAAGCAGTCATATGCATCGTAAGATGTAAGGATGTAAGGATGTCTCGAAAGTAGAAATATTAATAAGGAGTGCAAGTATTCGTTAAAAGTCAAAATAGACACAGGAAGAACAGCAAGTGGTGTACAAACGCCAACGTTGAATTTCGAAATTAAATTCGATCCACTGGAGTACTTCAATAAAGTGGGTGAGTATACTGGTGACAAAAGTTCAGAACTTCAATAAGGTAGAAATCTTTATAAATATTTTTTTTTTTTTTTTTGTAATCTGATGTTGAAAAAATTCATAATTTTACAATTTAGGAACGGAATTTGGACCTTATGAAATCATACGTATGCCATTTGGATTAAAAAACGTCCCAGAAACATTTCAGAGAATAATGAATCATGTATTACAACCATTTAATTTTTAGTACAAGTCTACAGGAACAAGTAGAGTTAATAAATAAAATTTTTAAAAAATTTAAGAAGTTTATATAGATAAGTGTAACCTTTTTAAGAAAGAGACAGACTTTTCGGAACATGTTATTATAAGTGAAGGTTTAAAACTAAATCCGAAAAAGATTGAGGTAATACAAAAAATTAAAAAACCAGCCACAGTTAAAATAATAAAGTAATTTTTAGGAATAACAGGATATTATAGAAAGTTTATTAAAGATTACAGCAAAATAGCTTTTCCAATGGTAAAAAATTTGTCATAACGACAGACGTATGTATTTTCGCAATAGAAGCTGTATTATCGCAAAATAATCACCAGTTTTTAAATAGTTACGGTATAATGTTTAAAACTACAGACGGTCCATAAAAAACTTATCTGGTTAAATAATCTAAAAGAAGAAAATAGCAAATTTGTAAGATGGAAATTAGCGTTAAACGAATACATGTTTGTTATAGAATATATAAAAGCAAAGAAAATAATGTAGAAGATGTTTTAAGCAGGTTACAGGTCAATAATACGGAAAGTAAGAAAAAAGAAATTCACAACATGAAGGAAATAAATAATACGGAACCAAAGTAAGTAGATGAAGAACTACAATCAACATATACAAGTGACATATATACGTATATATGTCGACTACATATGTACGTGTGTAACTCAACTCCTAAACGCCTCTCTCACACTACGCCTCTTATACTCAGAGATAGGAGCTCGTAGTGTGGGTGGCGAATAAGTAAGCTTATGATTAGGAAATCATTATTGTTTAAGCACTTCAAATGAATTAAAGGTCATATAATTTGAGTTAAAGCTAAATCTCGTGTGTTTATTTTTCTATTTGTAAATTTCAGTTCTTTAGTGAAATTCAATAAAGGAGCATAGCTCCAAGAAGATATGTTTTTAATAAAACTAACAAAACGTTTTTTAACTGGCGCCCGAGCAGGGACCAGCGCGTAGGAAAGTGCCAATAGCCTAAAAATCAAGAGTAAGGCTAGGCGAGTGGCGACGGTAGGGATTGTGAAAGTGTAAAAAGCGAAAAACAACAAACATACTGTGCTAACGAGCAGCCCATCGTACACCGTGGGATCTGGACCAGAAACGTCGAGGGACCCCAGTACCGATATAGGAAAAAGGTCAACCCCGAAGCGATCAAAAATACCCCATGGGAAGCTGGGAATTATTAACGTAAGCCTTGCAAAATATTTTAAGAAGATTACAATATTGTAAAAAAAAAAAAGTGTTCGTGCAAAAGAAATTTTTTTAAGATTAATTAAGCTAAGAGAAAAAATCTGAGATAATGCCAAACACAGACGAGAGATTAGTAGAACAGTTAAACCAAATGAGGATAGATTATGGGCAAACCACCCAACTCTCAAATCCATCTACCCATCCTTTAAACCCTCCCACCCCTAACCCAACTCTAATAACGACAATAGTAGTTCGAGAAGTACTCGAACGAATGAATTTACAAACTGTAACTGAATTCACTGAACCCGAACACATCGTAACACTGAACGAGAATAATATAATGAATTGGGTAAGATACCGGACATGGTCAAAAGTCTTAGAGAATTTTCAGGACGACCAGGAGAATTTAACTCCTGGAGGAAGAGCGTAGACAGAATCTTTAAAGCTTATGAGGGAGTCAAAAATACCCCTAAGTATTTCTCGATAATCCATAGGATTAGGCACAAAATAATTGGCGATGCCGGCACCGCATTGGAATCGTACAATACTCCACTTGATTGGAGTCAAATTCGAAAATGCCTTATGATGCATTATTCGGATAAAAGGGACATAGGTACCCTCGAATATCAGATGACTACTCTCGTCCAACGCCATGACGACATTCCGACCTTCTACCAAAAAGTTTACCAACATCTTTCCCTTATAATAGACAAAATTTTATGTCTTGAGCTAGGTGACGAGTCCAAGCGGACTATGACCAACTCATATAGGGACAAAGCTCTTGACACATTTATTAGAGGACTAAATGGCGATTTACCTCGTCTTCTCAGCATGACAGAACCGACAACCTTACCCCAAGCACTACATTTATGTCAAAAACTTGATAACATGGCGTATAGAATAAATCATCCGAACAATACACACAAAGCAAGTATTTAACCACCACCACGACCTCCCCGAAATAGCAATTTTAATAATTACAATAACAATATGGTTTTTTTTACCCCGAATTAACATATTCGCACTCCCCCAGACGAAATTTCGAACAACACCCATTCGGTCGTCAATCAAACCGATATCCCCAACAATCTAACAAATATATGCAAAATAACCAAGGATTCATGCCGCGATTCAACAATTACCCCAACAACGCCCATATTACTAGAGAAAGTACCTCCTTTAATAATAGACCAAATTTACCACCTAAACAACCGACCACAATTATCAGAATAGGCCCAATACACTCCAGTAGTTGCAGACGCCCTTTCAAGGATACCAATACAAATAAACTCACTCACACCTACGATTCATAGCGACGAAAGCTCAAGTCGTAATCTAATCCCTTGTACAGAAGTCCCAATTAATGTTTTCAAAAACCAAATTTTTTTCAAGTTTTAAAATTTAAAATAATTTTTCCAACAGTGGATAGACATATAATTACAGAACCAGAGTACAACGAACAGTTATTGATTTCTTACATGAAACGATACCTTAACCCATCTGTTATAAATGGAATTCATACAGATGACAGGATAATGGGTATGATGCAAAATATCTATACTATTCATTTTAGTAACATTAAAAGCCGATATACCCAAATATTACTTGAAGATATTAAGAATGAACAAGAACAGGAGAACGTCATATTAAAAGAACATCTAAGAGCACATAGGAATGCCMCTGAAAATAAAACACAAATTCTCGAAACAAAATATTTTCCCGGAATGCTAAATTAAATAAAACGAATAATAGCCAACTGCACCGTCTGTAAAGAAAATAAGTACGATAGGATGCCTAACCAACCAAAAATTGCAGRAACTCCATTACCAACATATCCTAGACACACAGTTCATATTATCGATATATTTTTAACAGAGGGGGAAAAAGTTATGACAGTTCTAGATAAATTTACAAAATACGCAGTAACAAAAAGCCTGAATAGYAGAGCAATAGAAGACGTCAGAAAACCCTTAAGAGATATTATATTTTTCTTTGGAGTACCAAAATTAATAGATCAATGACAATGAGCCATCTCTAAACTCAGCCTCTTTAAAATTTATGACGAAAGACGAATTAGGAATAGAGGTTTACACTACTCCTCCATATAAAAGCCAAGCTAACGAACAAGTGGAAAGGTTCCACTCTACATTAATCGAAATAATGCGCTGCATAAAAGAAAACGGTGGGCACAGAAATTTTGAAGAACTTTTAGAATGGGCAGTATCTGAGTATAATCATTCAGTTCATTCCACTACACTTCAAAAGACCAGTTTTTCCATAGAAATGTTACGTTTACCCCCGAGGACATAGAAAGAACTAGACAAAGCAACTTAGAAAAATTAGCTGAGAAACAAAGAAAGGATCAAGAATGCCATAACAAAAATTAAGGGAGGAAATAAAATCATATCTACCAGGACAAATAATATTCGTTAAGAAAAATAGGAGATTAGGAACTAAGTTAAGTAAACCCTACAGTAAGGAAATAGTTAAAGAAGATAGAAATGGTACCGTGTTAACTGAAAAGGACAAATAATTCACAAAGGTAGAATACGTAACAAAATATGTACTAACACTCTTTTTCAGAATATTACTAAAGCTATGCCTAGCGGAAGTACAGATCCTCGCCTACTCAAACTCCCAATTAGTAACAATAGAAAAGGGAACGGCTAGACTACAAACAGGAACATTTAGGATAATACATGAAATTGACATAGAAAAATATACGGGCACACTTGACCACATAGAAGCGACTATTAAAATTGAAACTATCCGCAAAAACGCTAACTACCCCTTCATATCCCATTTGATAACACAGATAAGAGCCCAACTTAACAGTCTAAAAGTAGAGAAAAAAATAAAAAGATCAATAAATTTCCTGGGTAGCGCATGGAAAGGGATTGCAGGAATTCCAGACCATGAAGACCACGAAATAACTTCAAATAAAATAAATAAATGTATTACAAAATAACAATAATCAGTTATTAATTAACAAACTTACAATAGGCAAAATTAGTGAGATAACAAATATTACAAATAATTTAATGAAAATCATGCAAAATGAAAAAAGTTTAGAAATTGAAGCATTTTTGGAGTTAAAATACAAATTAGAAATAATTAAGGAAGAAATTTTAAATATTACATAATAAATTCCTTTATTTTATCAAATGAAGAAATAAATATTGCGAAAGAAGTAATAGACAATGACAATATTCCATATAGTTACACCATCCACTACACCACCTCAGCACAATATAAAATTATAAGTATATAAATAAACGAATACAGGAAGCAATACGAGCACCCCGAGATAAGAACAACGAACACACAACTAAACATGTAACAGACTTCGCACAAACAGCGAACACTCAACCACACATACGGGAGCAGCAATCACATAAGCTTACAGACTTCGCACAAGCAACATAAGAACAGCGAACACTCAAGCATACTAATTGGAACAATAGTTATTCAACATGATACAGATAATAAAAATTAAATTCAACAATAATTCGCATTGTTAATATTTTCGGTTCGCATCATTTATCAAAATCGTAAAATGATCATTTTTATAATCAAAAGAAATTAAAAAGATCATATTTACGACATGAAGAAAGACGGCGCCAGACGAAATAAGATCTTCAACTCTAGATCACGCCACTACTCAACTGAAGTATAAAAGAATTAGCACCACCGATNGTAAATAAATAAATAAATATATAAGTATGTATATATATAATAAAACACATTTTCGTAACAAAACTCAAAAGTGAATGAATATCAATTGTTTTACAACGACTAAAAGCGTGAAACGTCAAATAATACGAATAGCACCATAAATATCATCACCAACAGCAGCTATTACAAAAACTTCAACGTCAAAAGCAGCAAAGACCGCAATAGCAATAACAGGAGTAGCAGCAAAAGCAACGTTACAGTAACAGTAGCAACAATCAATATTATCACCAAGAAAGCATCAATAACAATAATTTATAAAAACACTAATACATATTACACTCCTGATATTAAAATATTAAAATTTAAAAAATATATACACCTATACTCGCTTAAACCATTTTAATTCAGGATATATAGTATGTAACATTAAGTTAATTATAATCCGGACATGGTCAAATGTCTTAGAGAATTTTCGGGACGACCATGAGAGAGACTCCTGGACGAAGAGCGTAGACAGAATCTTTAAAGGTTATGAGGGAGTCAAAAATACCCCTAAGTATTTCTCGATAATCCATAGGATTAGGCACAAAATAATTGGCGATGCCGACACCGCATTGGAATCGTACAATACTCCACTTGATTGGAGTCAAATTCGAAAATGCTTTATGATGCATTATTCGGATAAAAGGGACATAGGTACCCTCGAATATCAGATGACTACTCTGGTCCAACGCCATGACGGCATTCCGACCTTCTACCAAAAAGTTTACCAACATCTTTTACTTATAATAGACAAAATTTCATGTCTTAAGCTAGGTGACGAGTCCAAGCGGACTATGACCAACTCATAAAGGGACAAAGCTCTTGACACATTTATTAGAGGACTAAATGGCGATTTACCTCGCCTTCTCAGCATGAGAGAACCGACAACCTTACCCCAAGCACTACATTTATGTCAAAAACTTGATAACATGACATATAGAATAAATCATCCGAACAATACACACAAAGCAAGTATTTAACCACCACCACGACCTCCCCGAAATAGCAATTTTAATAATTACAATAACAATATGGTTTTTTTTACCCCGAATTAACATATTCGCACTCCCCCAGACGAAATTTCGAACAACACCCATTCGGTCGTCAATCAAACCGATATCCCCAACAATCTAACAAATATATGCAAAATAACCAAGGATTCATGCCGCGATTCAACAATTACCCCAACAACCCCCATATTACTAGAGAAAATACCTCCTTTAATAATAGACCAAATTTACCACCTAAACAACCGACCACAATTATCAGAATAGGCCCAATACACTCCAGCAGTTGCAGACGCCCTTTCAAGGATACCAATACAAATAAACTTCATAGCGACGAAAGCTCAAGTCGTAATCTAATCCCTTGTACAGAAGTCCCAATTAATGTTTTCAAAAACCAAATTTTTTTCAAGTTTTAAAATTTAAAATAATTTTTCCAACAGTGGATAGACATATAATTACAGAACCAGAGTACAACGAACAGTTATTGATTTCTTACATGAAACGATACCTTAACCCATCTGTTATAAATGGAATTCATACAGATGAMAGGATAATGGGTATGATGCAAAATATCTATACTATTCATTTTAGTAACATTAAAAGCCGATATACCCAAATATTACTTGAAGATATTAAGAATGAACAAGAACAGGAGAACGTCATATTAAAAGAACATCTAAGAGCACATAGGAATGCCACTGAAAATAAAACACAAAT
>NW_017537113.1:37250-38021 GCF_001853355.1 Bactrocera latifrons | reverse complement strand
TAACAACCTCTCATAATATATAATTATATGTTAATTTAGACGAAGCACTTGAACTTTCCGAAGTAAAAATTGCAACTAATACCAAATTATAATTTTGCCAACCGTAGATAACCAAAATTGTAAAACTTTAGATATTAGAGAAGTAAAAAATAACGGGAGAATCAATAAAATCAATTCCAATACAATTTTAAACTGCGACAAGAGAATTTATGGAATAGAAAATTATTGTAAAAAATACAATTCCCTACAAATATGCTTAAGCAATAATGTAGTAGATTTAAGTAATGATAATGGTATAAATAATCTTTTAAAAAATTCGTTGGCCAAACTGCACGGAGGTCAACAACCAGSATATCCCAACTATAGAGGAAATGTGACCTGGAATAATACTACTAAATAAATACAACGGGGAAATTTCAATAAATAACGAATCTACATATTTAAACGGGACAATTGTTCTCAACGGAAAAAAGTTCTATAACGAAGAAAGAACAGCAAGTAAAAAACTACCAGCCATCCTACAACCGTCATCCACACCACTCAACATAGAAGAAGTCCTCTCGCTGGAGATGCTGAAACAGCTTAACTTCAACAATACAATAGAAGTAAGTCTGTTGGAAGCAGCAAACAGAGTCAAATACGGAACCAGCATTACTCTAATCGTCTWTTAATAGTCATCGTCTTAACTCATTAAACGCTAGTGTTACATACATATATGTAACGCTCCGATCTTTCACATAAATCTACGACTTTTTCGAAATGCGATTTTAA
>NW_017537113.1:27987-37065 GCF_001853355.1 Bactrocera latifrons | reverse complement strand
TATTTTTTTTTTTCATTTATACTTCCAGGTGCTGATACACACAAAAAAGTTAGTGCCATGAATTATTATGCACACAGACTCATGATACGTGAAGGTGAAGTAAATCACATTTTGATGTGTCAACGGCTCATTCATCAGTATGCAGTGGACATGTACGTCAAAATTGAGACTAAACGATTGACATACATTCGTCTAAACCAACAGCAGCTTCGATCTGAAGAGTACATTCATCTTCGCGATGCAATCAATGCTGACGGCAATGTAAATAATTTAGGAAGAATGACGTACATGCACGAGTACGCTCAGGATGCCATGTCTTATGTTCGAAAGTATGACCGTCCAGACCTATTCATTACATTCACCTGTAACCCACAATGGATTGAAATAAAAAATGAACTGCTACACAACCAAACACCACTTGATAGGCATGACATCACAGCCAGAGTTTACAAGAAAAAATTAAAATCTTTAATGAATTACAAAGCATCGTGTGCATGGCCAAGTACGTTGTTGGATCAACTCTGTTGAGTGGCAAAAGCGTGGTTTGCCACATGCTCATATATTAGTCTGGTTGGTTGACAAAATAAGGCGAGAAGAAATTGATTCCACTATTTCAGTCGAAATTCCTGATGAAACGGTTGACCCAAAATTGCATACAATAGTAACTAAACACATGATACATGGATCCTGCGGAGTTATCAACAACAGCTCACCCTGTATGATCGACGGCAAGTGCTCCAAACGGTACCCGAGAAACTTGGTTGCTGAAACCATCTCGGGAATCGATGGTTACCCATTGTATCGTCGGCGATCAGTTGTGGGCGTTAGACGACCTGTAGATGTCAGGATAAAAGGACAAGATTTTCATGTAGACAATCGTTGGATTGTGCCGTTCTCGCCCATATTGTCCACAACTTTTGAAGTTCACATCAATGTGGAATTTTGTAACTCTGTGAAATCCATAAAATACATATGTAAATATGTTAACAAAGGTAGCGACATGGGCATCTTTGCAGTAACAAACACAAATAATGAAGTGTCTCACTGTCAGATGGGTCGTTATGTAAGCAGCAATGAAACTATTTGGCGATGATTAGCTCGATGCATGAGCATGGCACATGAGCGTGGGAATACTTATGGAAGTAATTAGAGACCAACGCTAACGGCAGCAGCGACGGTAAGAATAGTAGGCTAGCTGTATGCTTACTGATTATTAAATAAATAATTTTTGAAAGAGACTCAAAGTGTTAACTCAATTAAAATAGCTTGGATAGTCGACAACACCGTCGCTACCGCTGAAGTGAAGTTATAGGAAGTTAATTAAAAATAACTTATACATTCCCAATAAAACCTGCTGATAGTAAGTGGTGCATCTGCATAAACAACATGAATAGACAAGCGTTTCGTGGAACAGCTGCAACAGAGACCCGAGCATTGAGCAAAGAATTAAGTTATTTTATATTTAAGATTAGCGATAAAGAACAGAATTAATTTCGTAGTAAAAACAACCACATTCTTCTCATTTTTAATTGGCACCCCAGTAGGGACCAGCAGTAAAATTAAATTAGTAGTAAAAAATCGCATAAAAAATATCCTTAAAATGAAAGAGGAAGACATAGATAAAATTGCATTTTCAATTAAAAACGGCATGTATGAATATGTCCGAATACCTTTCGGATTGAAAAACGCATCTTCAATTTTTCAGAGAGAAATGGACAATGCACATCGCCAATTCGTAGGGAAATTTTATCATGTTTACATTGACGATATCATGGTGAATTTAGCAATGTTGACGAACACTATGATCACTTAGAGAAAATAATAAATACTTTACACGAAGCTCACATAGTTACACATTCAGCCACCACATCCACCACTACACCCACTACCACATCTATCACCACATCAAGCATCATACCTAACACACTACCAACAACAACAGCAAACGGAATTCAGCCAATATTCCAAACAAGAAGTACTGGACACTAAGACTTACTATACATACATATTTACGTATAAGACAATTCGACACTAAATTAATAAACATACGCAGATAGCATCATAATTCGATATTAAATTGATAGGAGACGTACATACGTACATACATAAGGTATTAGAAACAATAATATTGAATTTCGACATCTAATGTCAACAAATATCAAAGAGACTTGAATCCTATTTAATTGAACACAATAATGTATAAGAACTCGTGCCATCGTTATGATATTTGATGCTTTGCTAACAGATTTAAAAATAATCAAATCTCGAAAGTATAAAAGGCATAGTAAAAGTTCAATTGCAGTTCAGTTCAGCTCAGTTCAGTTTGTCTAGATAAGTGTGTTCGAAAGAGTAAATGTGTGTGATATACACGGACTACGTGACAGGAAGGAATMCAGGACTACAGAAAAATCTAAGGAACTGAAGTCCAAAATAAAACGACATTATTCTAAGTTCTCTTGCAGCTCTTTAATAAACCACGATTTGTTAACATAAAAAACAAAGTCTATTATACAAATTGGAAGATAGACTTACACGCTAAGTCTATAATTGTAAGAAAATTTCACTGGATAAATCGGAGTTTTTAAGACCAGTATTGAATTTTCAGGATACAAGTTTGCCCATAATACAATTTTGTTAGATGAAAAGAAAGTAGAAACCATTCAAGAATGTCTTATACCAAAAACTTTATCCTTTATCAAATAACAAAGGATGCTTGAATAAATTGAGCAAGGCACAGTACTTTAGCCCTATAGATTTAGTAAAAAGTTACCATTAGATTTTAATGGCATCAAGAAAACAGTTTTTGTTTCTCCGGCAGTACTAAATATATGAATACGTCAGAATGCCTTTCGGGTTGAAAAATATCAAAGATTTATAAACGACATATGGAGATAATACATAAATAAAAACATAAATCATAGAATTAGGAAGCACATGATCTAATACCTAAACTCTGCGCTTCCTAGAATATAAGCTGTTTTTTTTTTATTTAGGCGTAAACAAAATATTGTATAAAGGAATAAGAAGTAAAACAGCTCTGTTTACTAACTCACTAGAATTAAGTAGCGTCCTTGCCAATTTTTAGAAGATAACTCGCTTTCATAAATATTCGCCTAACGATATTCATACTAATGTATATGATGGCATATAAATGTASTAAAATATAAGCCAAAGGACTAACAACCGGTTATAATATCAAAGAAAACCTATGGCCATAATAACATTCAATGCTCATTTCTGTTCACGTCGCTCTGTTAAAATTTCTTCTTCCTGCTGGTGGTGGTGGTGAAATGCGCTCAACACATTTTCTTAACTTTTAAAAATGTATACGCTGGTAGGCAGTTGAACCTTCTCTAATTTAAATGTTCTCTGTTACATCTAGTTTACTACTGTTACATTATCTCTAACTTATACGTTGTCTTTTACATCTACAACTAACCGGTTTAGCTGAGAACCTCAGCGCTCTTTTGCAATGAATTTATGAAGAATTGATCTCCTTTGATATCCTGTCAAATGACTGTATATTGTTGAACGTATCCTTCAAGTAATTGACGTAATCCGTAATCAAGTAATAGGCCATCGGAAAAAATTTTTACCAGGGAATTTTTGAATGGCATCTTCCTTAAGGCCCGCTGTTGATGCTGTTGCTATTCGCATTACCCAAATGTCTGTAAAGAGGTAAACCAGAGAAGGTTGTTCATTATAGTGAGATTAAAAAAGAGAGGGTATGGCCAAATGAGAAAAGGAGCTAGATATAATTTGAATTTAAATACCAGTCCGACTTACATCATGGTTTCTGAATTTTTGGATCAATTTGCTCGATTTTGATACCATGCCTCGATGCACTTATGTATGAAAAGACCGTCAGGGTATTATTTTCTGATTATTCCTTTAGGACTAGGAAATGTCCTGGAAAGAAAACAAACAAAAAGTCAATTAAATATACATTTCAGTATAATACATTGTTTTATAATATATAATACAGTTTTGAGAAAGCTTAACTTATGTACTACTTTTTGTAGCCGCATCAAATATGAACACCATCGTAGAGAAAATACGAAAATTGCCTTGTAGATTTCATATAAATCCAATAGTTCTAATTAAGCTAAATTTTAAATAATATATTTATTTTTACTAGGCCTGCTTTAGTTGAGTGGAACTTTACAAAAATGTGGAAGAAAACCTTGTATGATATGGTTATGCAATAGTATTCATGTACAGTTCTAATACGATGTAGAATCGGAGAAGTAAAACCTCTACTGAGGTTATAAATGAACGCCAGAAAGGTGTAAGAGTTAGATAAGTGACTTAAAGAACCCTCGATTTGCAGAAGAAAGAATGTGTCATATATATATATGTAATATTTATATTTCTCACATGAAARATGTTACTAAAAAAGAAGGCTACCTTTGGCGTAAATTGTCAGCAAAAAATCGAAACTGATCAAAATGAATGTAATTAAATGTCAGCTTTTTTGTAGGAAATTGTGAACAGAAATTCCTTTTCAATACTAATTAAGTACAAGATTAAGATACATCCACAGTAAAAAAATGTCATAAAATGTACGAAATTCAAATTCGAGGTTAATTTAGGTAATTTGCAACGCTTGCAAAATCCGTGAAAATGTGGCGAAACTTTTCGGTTATTCAAAGCAGGCAAATCTGCGGTTTAGCACTAAGGACTTAGCACCAAAGCGTCGTTCGTTATAGCATTCGCCAGCAATTTCCGTTTAGCTCCGGTGTTTCGAACATGTTAATTGGGTGATGGAGCTAATTGGGTACGCCCAAATAAATGTTGATGCCGCCAAATGATAGCTTCATAGAACGAATGTGTAGGGTTATATGTACGTATATGTTTCTGTGAAGTTGTGTAGGTGCGATGTAGTGTGTCGCTGTAATGCGTGTTAGCCTGTGATTTATGCGGGATCACGTTGGTATTTTGTATAGGATTTTTTAATATATTGTCGAAACGTTTTATCACCACATAAAGCTTGCTTTTTGKCAAAAATTAGTCGTATATATATGTATATCTAGAGTTCACGTATTTACGTTTTCAGAAACTCTTGTGGCTAAATATTTATGCGAATTCYATTGTTTATTTTCTTATTTTATCTGGCGCTCACACACTTTTCTGATATATAAACATCTGCTTGTTTTAGATATATGTACATATTAGATGTAGATATGTTTGTGCGAAATGATGAATTATACATTTATGTTCATACGAGGGTGGCTCGAGAAAACCGTGAGTACTTGAAATTCATGAAACATTTTTATAGGTTAACACACTTATAAAAACCAAAAAAAAACAAAAAAACGTTGACTTCGGTTGCATCGAAATTATAATAACCCTCAGAAATACAAAAGATTCCTTACAACAACTCGATTTCGATTGGTTAGTTTTTATGACAACTATATGATATAGTGAGCCGTTCTGAACAATTTCTTCGGAGATTGCATTATTGTCTGAGAAAATAACTCGCGCCAAATTTCGTGAAGATGTCTATTCAAATAAAAAATGTTTCCATACAAGCCTCGTATTCCGATTGTTCAGTTTGTATGTCAGCGATATTCAATATTATTGCGACRTCGGCGGTTGCGACTAATGAGCAACTCCTTTTGGAGAAAAGATCGTGTSSAAAATTCCAGATCGAWATTTTAAGAACTAGCCCCATGATTTTTTAGATGAAATCATACTAAACATYACTTTTAAGGTCGACTCAGTAATGRCTGTGGTCCATGAAATATAGGGGCCAATATAGCAAAATAGTAGGYRTTATATTGTGATATGAAYATTCCAAGAAAAGAGCTGTACTTATGGTATTTCCATCAATTATATTCAATCGATTTGACCTCRTCGTTTGATATTGAGGACTTTTAGRACATTAGTTTGCATATTCATTTCTATAATTTGTAAGGAAACCTAAATAAAAAGCTTATGAACTAACTTAGCAAATGACCCTCATAACCACCACTCTTATCTCAAGGTTAATAAACAGATCAATCTTAAAGCCTATACTTATCCGCACTCATTTCTAGGCCGCACCTAGTTAAACAAAGAGGCATGCCTCCAAATGGAGCCACCACATTTGCTCCACCCGCACGCCTGCAATCTGCTGAGTTGGCAAACGCGAAGTGTGTATGAGCGAAAGCAGTCCGTGTTTTTGTATATTTATAAAATATGGCAGCCAGTTCATACCGCTTCGTATGCTGATCTACTGTTGATCGTCACTGCTGATCGAAAGGCAATGACTGCAGCGTAATTTTTGCATGAGAAATGCATTCGTTGCACGTTCAATAAACTGACGTGTAGTTTAAGTGAATAAACAAATACAAACTTATACACTTATATGAAAGCCCTTGGTTGCAGGTATGAATATTCAAGTACATAAGCAAATATAAGTACTACATATGGGCATTGAATAGCTCATTTTCGGCTTACATGTCTGTGAGTAAACAGTTTACATACAAAAATTAATGTTTTCACTGCATTTACACTTGTTGTATTTTTATTTTTATTTCTTTGACATCTTTGGAGCTGACTTGCCTGCAACATGCAGTTGCGATCGGCTGCAAGATGTTATTTTCAACGATGACCTATGTGTGCGCTCACAATCGGCGCTTGAGCGAGTCTAGCTGTGGGGGACTCTGCTATTGCTATTGACAATTTGTACTGTGTTATGCTTTATAGGTTATGGCGAAGATGGTTATTTATTTATAATAATCGATTGTATGATATACACAAGTTATRARCGAAGAAAATTCTTTCATAARTAATGAGTCAGTAGTTTTAATAACCGAATAAATGTAGATGCAACATAACTACAGTTTCTACAATTACAAAATAATATGCAACATTGTTTAGATCAATTTCCAAACATRTTTAAAACTATYAATAACATTAKAAGATAAAGTATCTGAGGTGAAAATAATAGAATTTGCAGAATATTGCTCAGGGTATCTTTTTCGAAAGAGCAAAATAGTCYCCGTGTCAGTCTAATACCCWSCGATCAATAGCCTTTGYGGTACGAATTTTGGTTGAAAGTTTTCCAATCGGACTTGACGAGACTGGAGTTTTCGCTACAGTTCTACCACTTAATTTTAAAGTAAGGCAGTGAAATATTCTTAGATAATTTAACTATCTTTTACTTATTATTATTATTTTTTGTTTTTTGYTTTAATTCCCAATCACTCAATTTAATGTTCATTTGGTTTGTGGAAGTTGCATATTTGAATCTGTTAGTAACAAATATCTTAAAACCCCGCTTTAACGAAAATAATATTTAGTCTGATTTACTTCAAAATTTGTTTTTTTTTTTTTGTGTTTTAATAAAAACAAACATTTTCGGTTGTAGGACCCCATACGAACCGAACTTTCTCATTTTAATTTTTCTCCTTAAGTTGGAGACCTTCGCTTGATCAAATTTAAATGGTTCAAGCAGCTTCAGTTTTGCGGTTTGATTTCTTCGGTTATTTTTTAAATAAGAAATAAAAACGGCTCATCAGATGATTTTTTAATGTAGGAATACCTGACAGCTAGTGAAATAACAAGGGATATTCCTCAGCCTTATGCATAATTATAGGGACCGACTTATGAAAAAATCTACACTGAAAATATTTCTCTGCTTTTAATATTAGATGGCAAGAAATCTATCGCTTGTGATAACTAGGTACTGCGGCTAGACAAATGAGTATGTATTGCTAGCTCGGAGAACRTGTGAAAATACATGATTTTGCTTAAGTACGAGTATTAAAAAAGAAAATATTTCAAAAAGGTTAAGTTGAGATTACTATATTATTTGGTTTGCATAACGAAAGCATGSGGTTTGAATTAGCGGAAGTGCAAGTAATTGACTGTTGTTCCCCTCAAGTTATCGCTAGAGAATTTTTATTTTATCATTAAATTACATTAAATTACATATAATTACATACAATGAAACCTACAAATAATAGTGGACACATAGTTATTTCATTACTATATTGATGAGTATTGTGGTGGACATTATTTAGTTGATTTATTAGTATTTAGCGGAAGCGTTTAATTAGTTGTGAGCAAATGATACCACCAATTATGACAAGTTTACGGGAGAAAAAAAAACTTTTCCGTTTCGGATATTTATATATATGTATGCATATTCACTATATAATATTTCATGGCAATTCAATTTCTATTCCACATACATATRSTGTATATTCATTAGCATATCTATATGTAAATATGTATTTAAATGTAAAATACGGCAGCAATATTCTCGTCACAACAGGYATTTCTATGTCCRCCACGGTCCATTAGACGCCCAATCGTTGATCTGCAGGACGATTACGACAWTATGTATTGGACGTACCGCTGTTAAAGTTGAGCGCACTGYCTCCGAATTYCGGTAGTTTAAYAAYTTTGACTCGTTGTTGGATCGTTTAACTTTGAATGCTGAAATGGSAAACCTTACTGAAGAGAAATACGGGTAAAATWCGATATCATTTGTAGTCCGGTATACTTTTGTAGTGTGMSTATTGCAAAATCCGTTATTGAACAAATTRTGCTCCATAAAAACGCTTTTTYTTCTAAGGCTTCTAGGTAGCTTTAAGTTAAAAACCATWATTTTTGCAATTTTGGAGTGTTGTTATCCATTAAGTAAGCATAACTGTAGTTTCAAAAYGAATTTGTACATATACTATATGTATTATATCTGAATCTTTATGTCGCACGTTATTTACTTGCCTGACTTTTGGTCATTCATTGCAGAAGCATTAATGTAAGTGTGTAAGTTTAAATATATATAATATATTTACTATTCAAATAAAATATTTCCTCTATTCTTCATCTTTACTTGAGACGTTCTTCCATTTCAATTGCGAATATAATCACTTTGCGATGTCGAATTCATATATCAATGTATTTTTTCCGATTTAAAAGAAAAAATGGCATTTTCTTGTTTAAAAATCTCAAGAGTTTTCCGCATAAACGTTTGATTTATGGAACTAAGCCATTTATGAAAACATTCATTTGCAAAAATTACCAACTACAAACAATATTTTTTGCATGCATATTCATAAGGAAATACACATAATCCAATATCAA
>NW_017537113.1:25034-27482 GCF_001853355.1 Bactrocera latifrons | reverse complement strand
AAAAAAAAGAGCTCCGCTTGTAAGATTCGCTTGAAAAGGATGTGCAAAGAGTTGAAAGGATTTCAATAGGTAATAAGTTAAAGTAGTAAGCGCAACAAGAATAATGTAAGCTTCAGCAGCATCGCTGACAAAATCACCCTGCCGGAAATGTATTACTCTTACACCTTTTCAGTTCAATGCTTTTAACCCCATCGTAACACCCATCACACTTTGGCTCTTTTTCAAATAAGAAGTCGTTGAAAGATTATTATGCATAGGCTCTTGAAAAATCCCTAGGTTATTTCGAGAATATTCAACAAACATAGCAAACTTCTTTCAGAGTACTAACTCTTGAGCAAAAAACAAAAAAAAGTTAAAGCAAGCGATCTTCAAATATTATTAATATTGGTTCTTTGTTTCAAAATATTCTTCAATATTTCTAGGGACAATTCCCTAATATCCTTAACATCGGCTGTTGGTTTCTGCATCAAAATAGTCTTAATTCTTGGAGATATTTTTACAGAGCCATTCTTTTGCGTCGTTTGTTCAGAAAATAGTCGCTGAAGGCACATTCAGAAAATACAATGGAAGTAATAGGAAGCTCTATTCTATCACTTTTGGATATGTGATCTATTAAATTGGCCGATAGTGAGATCGCATGTTGAACAAAGTCCTTTTTTATGTCTTTAGTGTCTGAGTTTTCTCATGCATCTTATTTTGCTGCCATCCAAATTAAGTTGTCCGATTTTCTCTTTTGGATCCCCGTTAGGATCATCGTCTTTAGTGATCAGTAGTTAGTTTTTCAAAAAAATAGTGTTTCAATAACTTTTTATCAATTTTTTTCAATACACCAAAGCTTGGATCGATAACTCAAAGTTCTGTATCTTATTTTCCCTACAGGGTCTACATACTTATTAGTATAGATGTGGTATTAACACTGCATAATCCACTCCATTCATGACTATGTGGCGGTGCTCGTTCGTTTCCTGCCTCGTATAGTCAATGCATTAGCATCGCCAGTGAATTGGTCAATTCTATGGTTATGACGTTTCTATGGCGATCTGTGCGGATAATATTTAAATTAACTCGCAAACGAGTGGAAACAGTTTCGTGTAAACTAATTAATTAATTAATTAACGTGTACCCGTACCATGGCAGAGAGAATAACAGAAAAATTCAAACAAAAATACATCGAGTGGATATAATTAATTTTAGGTAAGCGAGCGCGTGTGTCTCAATATATAAGATAGGACAACACTCCAAATTTTAAGAATAGTAATGTCTAGTTTTCATGAATAACATGATGCATACGAACAGCATTAGTTCAGAAATTAGCAACAGATTTTAAAAATCTTTTGGCAAACATTATATTGGGAAGATCAGAAGATGATAAAAAATCTGATCCATACAAATCCTAATTACTAGATTTGCTAACCAAAATTTTCATTCAAATCCAACTATATTTTGGATCAGTAAAATCGAATAATATATATGAATGACCATTTATCTACTTGAAGCATCATCGAAAACGTGGTCGATCTATATATCCCTGAAGGATTGTTTATACTCTGAACAGGATATATTAAGTTTGTCACGAAGTTTGTAAAACCCAGAAGGAAAGGTCGGTGACCCTATAAAGTATATATATAAATAATCAGTATGTCGAGCTGAAACGATTTAGCCATGTCCGTCTGTCTGTCCATCTGTCTGTCTATCTGTATATATACGAACTAGTGCCTTAATTTTATAAAATATCGTTTTGAAATTTTGCAAACGTCATTTTCTCTTCAAGAAGCTGCTAATTTGTCGGAACTGCCGATATCGCAACACTATAATATATAGCTGCCATACAAACTGAACGATTGAAATCAAGTTCTTGAATGGAAACTTTCACATTTGGCAAGATATATTAACGAAATTTGGTATAGAATATTTTTTGAGTCAACAATGTAATCACTGAAGAAATTGTTCAGATCGGATTACTATAGCATAAAGCTGCCATACAAACTGAACACAATGTTAATAACAGAAATGCACCTGTGAAGGGTATTTAGCTTCGGTGCAGCCGAAGTTAACGTTTTTTCTTGTTTTGTATTATAATAGTTTGTCAAAAAAGTCTTACGGTATTTTTTATTGATTTTTTTTTTAGATTTTAATTTTTTTTTTTTAGACAATTGTTCAACAACAACAACAACCAAATTTACTAAAATACTTGCAGCAAAACTTTTCACCAGTGAGCTTCCAGCATAAATGTGGCACCTTTGCATTCAGTGGCTTTATTGCGTGGCTTTTATTGAACAGATGTAAATTTTCTCGCAGCCGAAAACAGTAATTTTTCAATTTTGCACAATAACATGAGACTCTGGCASCCACTTAAAATTATAGCAAATAAACAAGGCACAGAAGAGGGCGGCGCTGAAGTGAAGTGACAGTAAATTTTAAAAAACTTTGAAGGCGATTCGGGTGTTT
>NW_017537113.1:0-24804 GCF_001853355.1 Bactrocera latifrons | reverse complement strand
AACATAAAATCTAATTGAATTGCTGAGAAATTTCACTGCAACGGGGAATTTCAATGGCAAGCAGGAGGGCAAAACAGCAAAGTGCCTGCCACAAACTGCTGCAAGCTAGCAAAGCGACCAAATACCAAGTCGGTACTAAGTGGAAAGGCAACCTATGGAATGTCTGGGCAGCCTATAAATGTAAATACCGAAACCAGTTTTCCAGCGCACACACATACATACATACATAAACAAGAATACCTTCAGTTGCAATAAGAATATGGCAAGCAGTATAATCCAAAATGCCACAGCGTCTAAGATGTGCAGCAATTGAGAGGTATGTAGGCTATCAAGCCACATCTTACCAAAAATAAGTGAACAAGAGCATAAAGGTAATAAAAGCAGGAAAGAAGTAGAAGAACAGCAAAAATTCTTTATTCTGCCGTGTGTGTGTGAGGCGCTGCCCATCTGAGGCATTCATCAAAACCGCAGTGGCGGTTTGCAAAGTTTCTACGTCGGCTGCAACGGATTAGAATTCGTGTGAAGCTCAACTTCATTATTCGCATTTCAATTTCATTTGGCCGTCTTTAATGCCGCTTGGCTTTAAAGTTCTTGTTCTTCCATTTGCATGTGCTTTACTTTATATCTCCACTTTTCAATGCAATTTCTCTGCACTCATTGTGTGCTTGCTGGAATTTTTAGCAATCTTCCATTTTAGCAAAGTGCTACAAATCAGGCTACAGAGTTTTGGACCTTCTGTGCTCTTTATTTGGTTTTCTTACGAATATTTTTTTGGTCCTGTTTTAATTTTGTTTGTACTCTCCTTTGTCTTTCGTTGTTCTGCTCTTGCTTTCCTCTGCTTTTATTTGCTCTATTTTATTTTTATTTATTTTTGGTAGTGCAAGTTTAGTCATTCAACTGAAAACTTAAGTTTAAGCACAGCTTTGGCCGTTGTTATGAACTTAGCTCATTTTGTTCGCTTCCTTTAGTCGATGTACGCGTCTCTTTGACTGCCAGTCGTATGTGTATAAAAATATTTTTAGACTTCCACTCTATAATGGCCGATTGGCGGCTGACTAACAGGCTGCTCAGTTCATAAACAATAAAATATGAACAGTAAAACAGAATTGCTTGAAAGCGCATCTTCAATTTTCATATTCTTCGACTATGGGTGTACGCTTGAGGATTCGAGGGTTACTGTTCACATTTTTTGCTTTGTTCTTCTTTAGTTGAGTGATATTTGCAAGAAAAAAATTTGTATTTCTTAAAACAGAGTTTCGATTTTCCAAAACGTAGCCAAGTACCAAACCTTCATTTTGGGTATTGATCTCAGCGATATTGTGGGTTCTGTTGGGACTTGAACGTCCTATGGCATTTAAAGTAATGTGTTAATCTCTCATTTAATATATCAGTCAGAAATTTTGTACTCAATAATCAACATATAGACAACACATCAAGTTGCACCACGACAACGCTCACACCGCCTTTCTTGTCAAAAGCTACTTACCTAAGGCCGGCATCCCAACCGCAGCCGCCGTATAGCCCAGATAGTATACGCCTGTATTTCATCTAAAACACGTGTCTACGACCGCGCTTCCTCTTCTACCACAATTAGATAGTCTACATTTCATCGGCATGCATTATATTTTCCACTTTTTTACTGTTATTAACTTTCAGCAATTTTCTTTTGTTTCATTTATAACTTCTAATTCTCATTCATTCGATTCATTTCAAAATTCGCACATTAATTTCTCTCTATTTGTATGATATAACAAGACCCTATCTTTACATTTCTTACCAGCAGTGTCCATACATTGTTTGGATAGTTCATTTACTTTACCCAGCAATACACTACTAGTGTGTAGGTTTCAGTTCAACTCCGTCGACCGGTTGTCTGTTTGGTAATTTCTGCTACTATTTTTACTTTCACGTTTTCTGAAGCAATTCCTTATTGAAATTCTCAAAAAATTCCACAAGGAAAAATAGAATTGCAGCACCGCCGCGCACACAGATAAACCAGCAGCAGTGCCATCCTTCCTCTTCTTCTTCTTCAACATTTTAAGAGCGCATAATAACTTGCAGCGAGGCAGAACTCCTGTCTAATTGTCAGGTCCAGTTACCACAAGTTGTGATTGTCGTTAGTCAAGTTAAGTAGTCGGCGTTGACTTTCTGAGTACACAAAAGCGTGGAGATGCCATTTATAGGCAGACAGAAGACTTTGTGCGAAGACTTTGTGAGAAGACTTTGTGCGAAGACTTTGTGGCATTGTCCGCAGCTGCAAGCGCTGTACGTCGCTTGCAACATCCCGAGCACGCCTTGAACCGCTGAAAGTTGCTCCATTCCTTCGGTGGCTTCCGGTTCTTATTCTATATACTCTGAGTGGGTCTGCACGAATTTTATTAATGCAAATCAAGTTGAGCGAACATTTAAAATTGTAAAATGAATTGAATGCCCGCCAGTCGTCGAACCGACGAATGTTGTGATTTTATTTGTGGCAGAGAATTTTCAAGTTTAAAGACATGCATTCGCTTCGATGGCAACTGGTCAGAGGGAGGAAGAAAAAGGAATTTTTAAAGTTTGAAAAGCCAACTTTCTGAATATGTGATGGTTATTTGGTTATTTTTGAGAAGCGAAAATTAGTTGGTGAAATTTTAGTTTGAACTAAAAAACGAAAATTCCTACATAAAACGTATAGAACCTGAAAAAAGGCGAACCTTTAGTTAAGCTATATAATTTTTAGTTTGTTTGAGGGGATAAGAGTTGAAAAAAAAATTCAAAATTCTTTTTAAGCACATACATATGTGCATGAACTTCAGTTAAAGCGCACCAGCTGCTTGTTGTGTCGCATTAATTGCTGCACCAAATGTTACAATCATAATTTGCATACTTCGCATATTTGTCCAAAATAGGATTACGACCAAACGAGAGGGTCATTGAAGAGAGAGTTTATAAGGCTACGTCAAATAAAATTTTTGTGTTCCAGTTTCAGAATGTTGTGTGTTAGAAATTTTAAGTTCATTGTTAAATAACCAACCACGCCCAGGACGGCCATCAACATCAACTGATGATCAACACGTCAATAAAATCAAGAAACTGGTGCTTGAGGATCGTCAGAGTCAGAGATCTTACTGGTATCGTTGGAATATCGATCACACGATCACAAAATTTTTTTCCAAAAATAGCACCCCGATAAAGTCTTTGAAACAATGCTGTCCGAACACCAGGATGCCAACAAACGTTTTACTAAGCAATCGGCCGAATATTGCGACAGAGGAGATATGAAGCCGCTAACCTGGTAAATTGCAAGTGCGACTTCTGGCTATTCCCCGCTGCGGTTAAACAGTTTTGAGTAAATTGAAGACATTAAAAGTGAATAACTACGTGCATTGAAGGCTTTTGCAGAAATTGACTTTAACAACTGTTTCGAGGATTAAAAAAAAAAAAACGTTGACACAAGTGTATTGGGGCCAAGGCGATTGCTTTGAATTAGACAACATAGATTTCGAAGAATAAATTAAGGATTTTAAAATAATATATAAAGCCATAGTGTTTATTTCTCATAGTAGTATTAGGTACTGGAAAACAAACATAAGCTTTAATTGTCATTTATGAGTTTATGAAGCCTTTTTGTGCCATTTTTTGTAAATTGTAAATCTCTTAAGGCTGACTAGCAAAAACAGAGGTACTTGGCTAGCGGAAGACTTATATTAGGAAGCTTGACATTGCCTGCTTGATATCCAAACGGAATAAGGATCAGAAACACTTTATAACGGATTAACTTTTTATTTGAGACTTAATCTACTTGTCTTGGCCGAGCTTGTATAGTAGAAAATGTATGTRTTAAATTTTAGTTAAAGAATATAAATTATTTTAAATAAGAAAAAATCATACCACTTATTATATTTTCTTTTGTAAGTAAAATATAAGAAAATTACACCAATATTTTTCATACAACTGTGGCACCTTAGGCAATCCAAATGCTAATTCGAATGAATGAACGGCGGGTGGACGTTATGGCGTATACGTAATATCCKCACGRAATAAATTTAACCRCAGCGTGCTGTCTGGATAACAACTGTGYACCAAAACAAGAACAGTAACAACAAAATCAACAATAATAATGAAACTAGAATAAGAGCAACACTAGCAACAACCACAGCTACAATTACACAAACATCAGCAACTATAACGCAGACAACTGCGCACTAGAGAATTGTAAGAAAAAAAAAAAAACTACAACAACAACAACACGAAAAACAATCATTACGCATGCAAATGAAAATGTGTATTAAACTCAAGCAGGAAATTGCACATTTCACACATTTAATGCTAATATTTTTGCATATTTCACAAAGCAGTGGAAAGCAAGTGCGCGAGAATTTTCATTACGCCCACATGGCGATGCCAATGCAAAAAGCTTAAATTATGCATACGTAGACAACAGTAGGTGAAGTTTCTTTTCAGTATACGGCGCATACTTCTCGACTTTTTCACGGATTAAAAACTGCCGTTGCACACACATGCGCTCATACAAGAGCGCGGCGCGGCGCAAAGTGTTTCCGGTTCTGCTATGTTTCCATTTGTGTTTTACATCACTTTTGTACGCACGCCTTGTAATGATTATTATTACGCTTGTAAGCTTCGAAACTCAAACACACACACATTTGCGTATTTTATGTGTTGTGGCTCGCTCAAGGCACTGGTTTTAGCGTGGAAGCACGTTTCAGCGCTTAAGCGGAAGACAATATTTGCAAAAGTTTCCACGCTTTTACCGCTGCGTTTTGTGCACTTTGGCTTTAAAGTGCGTTAGTGTTGCAATGAGGGCTGTTGCGAAAGTCCTTGCTTGTTTCATATGGAGTTTAACAAAGCTAATACTTCTACACGTCCGCATATATAGACATGTACCCATGTGAAAAACGCGCAGCATAAACGAAATGCCTTTTACTACATTATTCGATTATCCAAATGAGCGTGTAGCAGCATTGTGTATGCACTTTTGTCAAACATTGTTGCACGTTTTATGAGCTATTCTTGTGGAGTGCTGTACGTCGTACTCCGCTTGCACTTAGTTAGCACTTTTCTGCAGCGTTGCAACAGAATTTTCATATGTCTACGTATGACTTATAGCCACCAACAAATATATGTACATATACATATGTCAGTAAAACGCTGTAGGAAAAAGTTGATTAAAAGAAAAACCTGATGTCAAACCAATATTAATACAGGAATTCAAAGTGTTAGACCAAAACACGCAAAATCGTTTCCAAGAAATGCATTCCTATGCTTAATTCCTAACAAAAATTATTTCGTAAAAAGAAATTTGACAGCTAAAAATATATATACATATACAACATATTTGGAGATAAAGGATTTCCCAAGAAAAAAAAAAAAATTATACTAATGCGAGACAGAAATTTTTGATTTACGGAACAAGGTCTTCTCATCCTGTTATTAAGAAAACATGATACCGTGGGTAGGATCCTTGAAACATTCGTGGGGTTTTATTACTGCAAGAGTTCTTTGCTGGACATGCTCTGACAATTTTCTGAAGATGTGTAAAAATAATTATTATTCACCAACACCTACTATGGTAATGTATTGATCGATTATCAGTTTTGGGYCAGCATATATARTACAWATATGCAACTATTTAATTAGAAKATTATTGTAATGGGTTCAACTCGAAATCGAGTCAGTGAATAGTTTTCGTAGCTTGTTAGAAGCTCCCATAAAGCTTTTGCCAGCCTTCAAGAGAACATATGATGAGTTTTCAATAAATTGTGTGAATTAATTATGTGAAATTCTTTCATATAAATAATTTCGAAATTGACTGACACGATTTGAAAGTAGCTACTACTACTATATATTTAGAGCGGCCCACTAATATCAGTGAACCAGGGATGTAATAGTTCGAATAAGGATTTCAGTCAAGGTTTTGTTGGTTCGGCAGAGGATTTCTTGCTTGGTTAGCGTACCCAACCTTTACACTACATAGCATATAGTTTATAAATTGCTGCCTGCATGTCGGTTTGGAATAATACTGACTTCAAAGGCAAAACAATCAGGGTAGCCCTAGTGTAACTGCTGTAAACTCCTTTTGTGGACAAATATAAAAATTCTTGTCTTAGTGTGGCAAATGCATTAAAGTACAAATTATCTAAAACTATTGTCACAAACTAGCACTGGACAACTTGCCTGTGTGGCCCGAGATATCGTGGTGTGTCGGTTGGTTACCTTTTATTGCCACTACACAACATTGCACTCGAACTTATTTCTGTTATGTCTGTATATGTTTTTAAAATATTCCTAAGCTTTATATGGCCACATATGTATATACACATAGTAGTTTGTTGGTTTTTATGACCAAAATTTTGTTCGGAATTTCCTTTTGTATACATTTGTAGCTAAACAAATATTTTAGAAACGGTTGCTGACACTTTGAAATGGATTTTTTCTTCGCTAGTGTGAAAACAATAAATATAAGCCACAATCGCATGTGAGTTTCGAGGGATGGAAGAGGTAACCAGGAGGCAAAGGTTTAGTGCAAAATCTATGGTTTTTTTATTGAACAGTTGTTGATATTCCCACGTTACTGTTGTAAATTGCCTTAAATCCGAACGAAAATGGAAAATGATTGTGTGTTAATATGTACAGAAATTGCAACTTTTTCGCTCTGCTCTGTTACATATTTTTCAAAACGAAGATTATTGTATTCAATAATTTTTAAATCTTAGTGGGAATGAGGTTGGTTGAAAACCAGCAAAATTTAATTCTTTGTATAGTCATTGGTGGAGTAAATAAACTCCAAAAATGTCAACCTCTTGCATTCTACCCTGCTTTCCATAAAAATTGTCAAGTGACTAATTCCGAAATTTCTTAGTTTTTCTATAAATTTATTACAAATACATTTTTGAAACTTTGAATTCCGTGTTCCTGCCATTATTTTCGAAATTTTGCGAACTATAAAATCTTATTTGGTAACTGCTACGAAGTTGTCCGAATTTTTCATAAACTTTTATTATGGATTGGATTTAACCCCACACAGCCAATGTATTTATTTGTCTTTAATTTTATTCCGAGTGAATAATTTGGGAATTTTACAGCTAATACTTCCAAATACGTTGAATTCTATTAAATTTTTTTTCATACCAAAGGTTATATTACACAATGTTCATGTTGAACACTTTCGGGGCTTACTCCGAAACTGTAACACACTGTACGTCGTTGCTTAAAACCTCTTTCGATTTACTTTAAAATAGTCAAAACATTCAATTAAACCTTGCCTTACTTTTAGTATACAGTTAGAGATATTTTTATAGTTTTCGGATACATTAGTCAGATATTTACTTCCGAAATCGTTACAAAATATAATACATGGTTAAAAATTTCTTACCATTAGTTAAATTGTTTTTTTTTATTTATTCGGAGTATTTTTCGGACTAGCCTCGAAAAATTAAAAATTTGTAATTTATTTCATAAAATGTATTTTAAGAGCAATAACTAATAAATAACTGTGACACTGTGACATATAAAATTCCATCTGCCATCACACCAAAAGCGTTCACTTAAATTTTACAAAATGGGCCTAGCCATCAGTAGATAACTACTAGTTTTTGAATTCAGAGAATTGTTTTCAGTAAATCAAGATTAACGAATTTCCATACATATAAGTACATATGTACATTATAACTGCTACAGTTAGAAGGAACATCTCAAAATCTGTGTTTATAATTACTGCAGCTCCCTTACACTATTATATTTAGTGCTAAGCTATGAAAAGAAAAAAAAATACTCATATTCCATTCCTTTCCGCCTGCATCGTTTGTCTTCTTTCTGTTCATAAATGAAACTGAATCCTAATTGCTGTTTATATAAGAAATAAATCCCATTTCAAATTCCCTTAGTAAAAGGTCAACAATATATAATCTATAATATGCATTATGAATACAGAATTGAAAATAAATGAGTAATGACACAAGTAGTTTGAAAACAAAAAGAGAAGTATTTCGTTGAACTGAATTTGGAAGAAGGCGACGCCCACGCTAAGCACATTTCCTAGGAAGAAATCAACTATTTGGTGAGGAGGAGGTGGCTGACAATGGATGTATGTAAGCACGTTTTTGTACATGGGTGGGTAGCCGCTTGAAGCACCAATCAGATTTCAATTCAATGATGATCACATTAAATAATTTATTTTAGAATGACATCATGTGTTCATGTTTGCTTACGATTACAATTGAAGCATGAACCATTACACTGCTAATTTAATAGTATTAGCTTATGTGTGCGTATGTCACCCTTCAAAATGAAAATAAAATATAATTACTGAAAATAGCAAAGCCATGAAATTGATGACAATAAATAGCAGCAGTAGGCAGCCGAAGCAAAGATTTCATTGTCATTTAAGTGCGCGAAGCCATAAGCACAAAAGAAGACTTAGGCGGGGAGTCTTAATTGGGGCTTAAAATTATTTGTGTGCAAACTTAGGAATGCTTGTAAACAGTGGAATAGAAAAAACCTGCAATTTTTATTTGAATGAATTTTGAAGAGATGTAAAAAATGATTTGTTTTAGGACAAAAGCTGAGACWTCTGGGGGTGATTATAAAAAAAGAATCAATTTGGGAAATAACGAACACCTTAATGTATATATTCCGGAACGGTACAGTTGCCGCACTCAATGACATCATTGTGAGTCGCTGATTTGAAAATAATTTGAAGATATTTTCTCTTTCGAAAAATAAACAGTAATTAAACATAGTTTATACTATATGTATATATGAGGGTAGATACCAAAATATAAATATATTTACTTTAATAGTGCAGGCATTAATTGAAGTAGATATTATGTTTCTCACAACTCACATCACATCACAGCTTATAATTCGAAGAAGTTTTCTATTTTTGCGGACAAAGAGTGTTACAATGGCTATAATGCTAATGAGCATTACAAAAAATATTAACAATAAAAAATGAAAATACTGCATCGAATGAAGGCGGTGTTGATTTCTGTTTATTTCACCACAATATAAAAGATGGAAACAATTGCAACATAAATACCGAGAACGACATGAATTCACAACATTCCAGTTAGTCAAAAATCAAAACAATAAACATTATGAAATATGAGTAGGTACGTGTGTAGTTTTAGTCGTACAGGGAAATTGAAAAATCGTCACTTCTTCATTAATGCGCTTATATTTATGCCAACATAGTATTGTACTTTCAGGCAGACATGTTTATTTTGATGAATTTTTATATTTATACAATATAAGTAAGCCTAATTTGTATAATAAGGTCAGTCGAAAGGATGATCGGCGATTGAAATTTAAGTACGCTCTGTCCAATCCACAAAGAAAGGAGACCCCGCAATCTACGCCAACTACCGTGGGATAAGTCTCCTAAATATCGCATATTGTGTGAAGATCAAAGCCTACCGTCAAAAAAACTGTTTGGACCTTATCAGTACGGCTTTTGGCCGGGCAAATCAACAACTGGCTAGATATTCACCATGCCTAAATCCTTGAAAAGACCCCTGAAAAGGGGATCGATCTGCTTTTGACGGAAGGAAAAATTTGCCTTGCCGCGATGTCTAAATTTTATTGTCCCAGCAAAACAAATATCAAAATCTCTTTCAGAATCGGGAAGGACCTCTCCGAGCCGTCCGATACCTAACGAGGTTTCAGGCAAGGCTATCCACTATCGTTCGACTTTTTAATCTACTGCTAGAGAAAATAATACGAGCCGCAGAGCTTAATCGATCAGATACAATCTTCTATAAGAGTGTGTAGCTGCTGGCGCTGATGACATTGATATCATTGGCTTCAGTAGGACTCCTTTGTCATCACATTTCATAAAATGGGATCTTATTTTGATAGAGATAGCTCTTTCGGTACGAAATTAATGGAGAACTGTTCTTACAAAACGAGTTGTTCTGAAGTCTTACCTTGTGTCGTAATGCAAGTAGAGGTACTTTTTTGACAGAAGACGTGCGAGTCATGTTATTTTTGTTGAATATTGTGAAAATTCGCATTCTATTCTATTCGCAGCACCATCGCCTATCTTGGATAATATTCGACCGAATACATAGAGCAGGTGCAGTACGCAGCCGTAACTGAGAGTGTACATGAAGGCTGTGGAGGGTCGATTCGGCGGTTTACGCAGCGATTCGTATTGATGTAGAGAACGACTTGTCGCATTTTTCCTCGAGATCTTAAATTGAAAGCGTACAAAATACAGCTCATGCGAAAACTGAAACCGCTCGGCCATGCCAAACGACATTGCTTCACTCTAAGGGCTCTTGAGAAGTTCCATGAAGATCCGACGTTTTCGAGCCAAACTTTGTTCAGCGATGAGCCCCATTTTGGCTCAATAATGCGCAAACAAGGAAAATTGCCATATTTGCTGCCATTTCCTCTAGAGGAAAAGATTCCTTCAAACTTGATAAATTGAACTAAATGGATATACTGTCTAACACCTAGCCGCGGGCAACATTCGAAAAAGATAATCTTCTAAAACAAATGTTCTTTCGGATGATAATAAGCATTACACAAAAGTAGCGAACCTTTTGCTTTATGACCGGCCGACGCAAGACCAAAACTGTTTATAAAATTGTTGCATTTATAAATTTCAGTATGTATRTATCTGGATGTATACAACAAGAATGTGTGTGTGCGCGCGCATTTATTTACRGGCTAAATGCTAATGGCTATGATGATTCGGCCAAATGTCATAAATATACGCGTCGGATGGAACGCTAACGTATTGCTTACTTGTTCATTTTATTTATTCAAATCACAGCGCAGACGATACGCTGCATTTCTCTTCATAAATCCTTTTTAGTTGTGAAATAAACTGCGTACTTTTTAGCATTGTTGTTATTGTTAAGCATTATTGTAATACGAGTATATCGTCAATTGAAATGCAAAATAACGTATCATCAAAAAATTCGAAATTGAGTGWSTTATTGATTACGTTTCACTACTTCAAATTACATACATAATATTAAATATGTGCAACATTTTCAGGTTCTGCGCTCATGGTTTGAATCAATATTTTTCACTCATGTTCCATTTTATTTCATGTTCCATTCATGCCACTGTAAATTTCCGAAAATGTTGTTACGTTATTTTGCATTTCAAGTGACGATATAATATATTGTATGCCTTTATGAAATTATTAAAATTGTTTGCAAATGTTTATGCTCCAAAAAAACGTCAGCAACACGAAATTAGCATAATTATTTGAATTTGCATAGCGTGTGCGTCCATTGAATAATTTTTTGTATGGATTTTTTGTTTTTGTTTTTGTATCTGCTGTTTTTATGCGAATCTTGCATTATGAACTTTGAGGCGGGCGTAACGGCGTGCTGCTACAGTGCTCGCGAATATACCGAAAAGGAAGTCATAATTTTACGTTTCGTTGGCATTGACTGAATTGGTTTATTTTGTATGAAACGCCAAAAAACAACAAAAACAATAAAATTAAAAATCTGACAGTGTTCTAGACGCTCTTTGCCCCACTTTTACTTCACATATATGGTGTATTTGTATGTACATTTAGAATTTTTGGCGGCACACGCAGTAGGGCTGATGTGAATTCTAAAACCATGTTGGATTTTAAGAAGGACATTGTTATAAAGAGAAATAATGATTGATAAATAAAATAATTGTCGAAAAGATAGAGTAGTGTTTTTTAACAAAAATATGTAAATATTTTCAAATGTTTTGTATGTCGAAAAATTTTCTAAATGCAACTATTCACCGGATATCGAGAGAAAATATTTTTAAAACTAATTAAATTTCAAAGAATATTAAACTTTTCTAAAGTTTGATAATTAAATATATATTTATTTAAAAAAATAACTTCGAATTTGAAATCCGAAACTTTGATTTTATATTTTAGCTTAGAATCCCTTATCGGTATTTAAATGTAATATAAAAGTGTAGTTTTCGTATACTATTGTATATACTATTATTTTTRATATTTCAATTTGCACTTACTTTGAAATGGATTCGCTGTAGATTCCAGTATGCCGCACAAGCTGTTGGTGTGATGATGCAACAGACGTTCAAATTCGCCGGTGGACTTCTTTCTCAGCTCCAATTCGGTTGCATTCTTGCAGCAGTGACCGTCACAAATGGCAACTGAAAGAGTAGACGAAGATAATAAATATTTAAGATGGAATTATTTATCTTTAAGAATATCGCGTGTAATAAATATGCATAGTTAGTATATCTTTGCATTGGAATATAAACCACTTTAGTGCAAACACGAGTACACTCCTCCGCGTTGGCAAATCATCTTAATAGGATGACCTTGTCTTCATACGATGGAAAAGAAAGTTACTCTTCAACTGAAGGTATCTATCGCCAAATTTTTTTTTTTTTTTTTGAGTTAAATCAATTTCCTAAATCCCGTCAAATTATAATTTATAGAAGTTTAACCAAATTTAGAGAACTTCAAATCTTTTCAGATTTTAGAAGTACATTTCACGGTCAGAACACGTGAGATTTCTTAATTTTACCCTAGACATAATTTTAGTCTTTGACCCAAGCCTGCACTTATACCCAAAGTTAGTTTAAAAGTTTTCATATAATTTCGAACTTATTTCAGAGAGATGACAAGCTTACTAAAACGTATCATATGTCATCATGAATAAATTTTGAGTGAGTTATAAACGAATAATAGTTTAAACAATATGTGGACCCAGTATAATAACTCTGAGAYACACGCAGCTTTTCGCACCTCACAATTTTTCACAGTAAATGGTGAATAGCGTAGAAATTTCGTTATTTCAACAGGAAAAAGCAGAATATATGACAAAGTGAATTGTTTCGTGCCTCAACGGCGTGCAGATGATTTCCGGCTGTGCTTCACGGAACAAAACTATTTAGACTGACAGCAGCACGCTAAGCTATTACAAGATCAAACCAGCAACTATATGTGGCCTTCCTCACTTTTCACACTCCACTGATGCGTGCCGCTAAGCTTTGGAGCTTTGCGAAAAAAAATGGAAGCGGGTGGAAATGCGATCATTTCTGCGCAAATTGAAAAATTCAGTAAATGTGGATACACGCACACATTCAAATAAAAGCGGCGATTGTTACACGCAAAACCTAGGAGGAAAAAGAAGAAGAGAAGTGTGAAATTGGAAAAGTGTCTGCCGCCGCTTGGTCAAGGTGCGTTTATGCGACTGCAACGGGAATGTTTGTGGGCGACGAAGCTTTCCAACCTTGCTATGAAACAAGTAGCAGCCAAACAAATGTGGTGCAGTATGTGTCTGTGGCATTGCGCATGTGGCGCCAGTTTGCCTGCATTCATTTCTTTTTTTCATCGTTCTTGGTTTTTGGAGTATTTCGAAATGCCACTGCAATATGTGGCACACATGAGCTCTGAGAGGGCGTCATTACTTTGCCGAATACGAGGTAAAAATATTGCACAGACACTTCATACTTCACTTGTATGGCAACTAACTGCAAGTACAATAACAGTAATCCAAATAACACCAAAAATACTCGAGAGTCCTTTGTGAGATTTGCATGATTTGCTTAAAAAGTCTCCCTACATGCAACACTGCGTTCACTCGAGCTGAAACACGACMTTCACAATGCAATTTTCGGCAAATTCAGTGCTAAAAGAGTGGAAGCGCACATTTGTAACTGTGCTTGAAGTACCAGAGAGGCGTAAATAATAAATGGCTACAAAACACTTAACCTTGACCGGGAGCATGAATGACGAGTGAGCACGTTCGCAACAGTGGTTGAAGATTCATTTTGCAGTGAATGTAAAATTTAATGCTATATATATTTCCAAAGCAKSAGTGGTAACGAATCRTGAGCATTTTAGATATTATATTAAGGTCCTTCGCGGACTTAAAAGAAGCTTAGGTTAAGTTAGATTGGGTTAGATGGCTGATCTAGAGAGATTACATGTGGACTGCTACATGTAGTCCTTTGTGAAACTATAAAAAAGGAGAGCTTCGGTGTTCGAACTTATAACACAGACACTTAATTTCCATTTCCGTTGACCACTCAAACGCGCTACATTCAAGAAGAAAGTTTTGACTTGTTTCCACCTTGTCTTCTTTCATATTATGGCATCTGGTATGATTTCCTTTCCTTTAAACATGGATGCCAATAATGCAAAGGCCTATTAAAACCCACATAACTAGGGAGTGGCTAGCTTTACTGAGGTCAAAGAGATCACTAGACATGCTCGCATTCTACTGATAGCAGTTCTAGGGTGATCTTTCTTCTGAGCTGTACTAGTCTTATCGCAAATGGACTCGATGCTATTAATAGGAATATTAGGCATTCCTTGACCAACCCTGCACTGTTAATGAGTTCAAGCCTAGTGTCGCCGCTCTGCTATCTGAATGGATTGTCATTTCTCTTAAGGAGTCTGCACTCTGGGGCAGTAGATCTACTGCTACCTTAATGGCTGCAACATCGGCCTGGGAGACGCTGCAATAGTCAGGAAGTCTGAAGCTAGAGTTGATAGAGAGCTCCTAAGCTCTAGTATAAGTATATGGGCAGAGAAGAACCCGCCAGTGTTCAGTGATCCGGTATGAAGTCAAAGTGTGTGAAAAGTCCAGGAAATCTTGAAAAAATTTAGATTTTCTTAAGGTGAGACATGTTTGAAACGTCAACAACATAAATTGGCTTTTTATGCGCCAAACACATCCTCATCATTTTCATCATTTACAAATACTTTCAAGGTATGATACAATACAATGGAATTTCAGAGAATAATTAAAATTGTTTTATGTAGTTTTCAGATTTCTATTTCTCATATAATCTCTTACAAACAAGTGCTCCTCACAGTGAGTTCAAAATATGAAATATTCGATGTACAGTGAGACCATCCTTAATTTCATTTATCAAACCCTAATGTGATTTCTTGAAATAGTTGAACCCGGTGAACTGTGTGCATATTTTCTTTGATATTAATTCCATTTAGAAAATCTCTTGCGAGAACCCGTTACGAATTAATACATATACTGTGGAAAACTCTACACAGGTTGGACATTTGGATCAGTTATTGCAGTGATCTATGATTTCAGATGCGAATAGTTTTCTTGAAAACCAGGTTTTCGTGAAATTAAAGGGTTTGTCTCCACGAACCGTTTTGTCGTAAAATTGAAGTGTTTGGCGGGAAGTCAAAACATATAACAATATAAGTCAAGTTTAATGTCGGAAAAAATAAGAAACAGTTCATAAATCTGAATCACATTTTAAAAATAACAAAGCGGCGAAAGCTGATGATTTTTCTTCAAAACTTTTCGGCAGTGACTGTGAATCCCAACAAACTTTATTATTAGATTTCATTAAGAAGCATTCGTGAAAAGTTTAGACTTTCCTTGTTCTTCCTAAAACTGTAAACCGTGTCAATCTGTCAACACATTTATACCATCTCGCCTCCTCTGTCACTTACTGACTTATTTAAGAAGCAATCAATTTATTATGCTATAACGAAAAATTCAGTGTTTGGCAGCAATTGTGGCATGTTTGTTGCAGCATGCAACTTTTAGGGGCGCATAGGGTAGCCATCATGGCGCTTGAGCGTTATCCAGCCAAATAAGGAGGGCCAGCAAAGAGCGGAGCGTTGCAAAGCGATGTGACCTCTATTCTGACGGCTAGTTGACACATACTTACATGGTGCCACAAGCGAACCGTGTCTGGGCGTATGTGTCTTTTGGCCGGCTGGCAGAATAGAGGCTGCGATTGCTTGGATATCTAGTCGATTGCTACATGTCAGGGTCGATGTGTGGCAATCGTCGCCACACGACACACGACATTTGAATTGAATTTGGAAATTTGCTTTGCAATTCGAAAATCGCAATTACATCTGTCGTTTGTGTTTCGCATTAAATGCGTCACAAACTGCTTTCATGTGCCATATGCCCATATGGCTGGCATATCTGTAGCCGCAACTGTGTCTAGTTCTGTTTTCAATCCGTTTTTGAGTTTTGTTGTTTTATTGGTGCACATAACATGCAAGTATTTTGTAGACAAAAAAGCCGATATAGTGTACCATTTTTGTTGTTTTCATGCTTCGTGTGCATTTTTTACTCGACCATTCCGGACATTCGGTCGCCAATAGAAAGCAAAATCATGCGCAACATTTGAAAATGGAAATATGCATTCGTGCGAGGAGTCAAAGCGAGGACAAACAGACAGACAGAGCAGGCGGAGGATATTGATAAAGCTGCCTGCTGGGATTAAAAACGAGCACGGTTTAACGGGTGGTCCATAAAGTTTACATATTTCCTTCATATTTTATTGAGATTTGTGTGATATCTCAGCAACGTCTAAAAACCAACACATTATAATTTAAAGACTGAAACCCGGTTGATGATGGTTAACAACTAAATATGAGTAGCAGTGACCGTTTGGTAAGGATTTTGGAAACATTTAAAAAAAAACCTATGAAAGCACTTTTTTGTTCTACAGCTGTAGCCAAAATTTGATCTTTAAAGATCTTCTGATTTAACAAAATGGCGACCCGTACCACAAAACTTTGGCAAAAACTATCGTTTTCACATTAAATTCGGTAGTTATTCGTTAAATGAAGTTGAACCACTATTTTTTTAATATTTTACAACCCTGAGTCAGCACCCAGTATTTATGTATATACTTTTCGAATTGTGCTATATTTCTTTGGTAAACAGCATGGCAAACGTAGTATAGCTTGTGGATCTAAAAGTTTGTAAATTTGTCGATGTCTTTTATCCTTTGAATATCCAAGCGGGCGTCAATCCAATGCGAAAGATATGAAGGTAGAGAGAAAAAGAGTAGAGAGCTTCCCAGGCATCCCAATACTGTTGAATATTTGTATCAATGCAATGTGCCGGAGATTGGGTTGTTCGTAGGTTCCTAATTTCGTTTTCTTTATCAACTTTATTGCTCTCGTTTGCGATTATTTGTGCATCCGTCAGTTGAAGTATTCATCGCTGCTTGCTACTTTCTTCGATTTTTATAGTTTGGCTTTGACAAAGTTTCGAGGACACCCCACTCACACTGAAAAAATCAACTAGAAAGTGGTCTGAGTCAGGGACAGTTGCGGAAGCGTACAGGTAGAACACATTTCTCTGAGGTTTTTATCCAAAAATAAAGTTTCTGGCGGCGCCATCTCAATCATATTCGAAACTAAGYAAAGTTATATTCGATTACTGTCGCACATATGCWCATATGGAAGAAAAATTTGAATGATGTGAATTTTTAAAATTTCAAGRTAGCGAAAAATATTGCCTCCGTAAAGGTGTTTAGTTGCCATWGACTATACAGYCMTATGCTYCAAACGTTAAMGTTAGAAAAGYGARAGAGTCGAMTRTGAATTAWTRYTCAAGKCTTTTGTTTCTATGTAGATTTTAAACAAGGATTACATATTTGACTAATAAGGATGAGTTCGAGGCTCAGAGCAGCGATAAAGCTTTTTCAGAGCTTTAAAGTTGACAGAGCTTTAATTGTAACGAAGTCTAATAGCACAGATCGGGTTACAAGTTAGACTAAACACGTTTTGGAGATGTAACGGCGGTAATTATACTATTCAAACGAACATTATTTAATTGAACAATTAAACCTTTAATTTTTTTCATCATAATTGGATACTTGCTGTGAGTTAAGAGCATGCTTAGTATGGCAAGGAATGTATATGTTTTCATTTGAAAGAAAACACTTTGCTCAAGTTACAATTGAAAATTCGATAGAGCTTTGGACGTGAAAGCTTAAGGGTTTGCGTCTTAGTTCGTTTTACAATATAGTTTACTTTCCTATATATATGACTAGTATTGAAGTCTCGAAAACTATTAAAGTTTATATATTTCCCGCTGTCCTCAAACTCCTCTAAACTTACTTAAGCACACGTTTGAAATGTAAATAAGAAAGCTTTAATCTTTGGCCAAGGGTTGCCAACTGTCGCAACACATTTGCTAATTGGATTGCAAGCGCTGAGTGCACTTGACACTTAACACTTCGTCGTTGAACTTTGTCACTGCACACGGCAACAAAACAACAGCACAAACACATATGAAAACAGAATATGCAAAGAGAAGAAACTGCTCAATTAAAAACACTTAGAAAAATCGCATAGTATGTGCGCCTAAATGTATGTATGTGACACATGCTTTTTAGTGATGGGCTGTTGCATGTGGTAATTAGGTGGGAAAAAGCAGTCATTGTCGCAGAAAATTCGATCACACACTCAGTGATTAATATATATTTGCATGTGCGAGTGTCCGTAGATGAAGTCCAATGAATGAAATTATTCGAAGATTTGAAGTTTATATTATTTTATAGTAATCTCAATATATTAATTAATATATATTAAAATGGGTATAAATAGGTGACAGACCTTTATTTGCGATCAGAGATTGACTAATTTGAAAAGCTTTCAAAGTAACATATTTATGCCATGTACCATAAACTAGAAAATAATTTACAGAACCATAGTTTGAGCTCAACAAAAGTATATTGAGGGCGTTCGCTCAGATCATCGCACTCGCAGAGCGTAGTCTACCGAAAGCTGGAACGGAGTTATGAAATTTTTCTTCTGGCTAAGCTTTGTTCTTATTTGAAATATATTTTGCTAAAATAAGAGAGGGGAGATGCTTTCTTGAAATTTATATTATTATCTATTAAGGTGGAAAAATAGGATGCCAAAATTTGACCCAGCATTTTATATCTATGACTCTTAAAAAAGTCCAAGAATCTTTGATTCAATGGGTATGAAAATAATCAAGCAGATGCAGTGTTTGGGAAGAAGAGTAACCTGAGGAGATTCAAAAGCTGTCATTTCATATAGAAAAAAAAGGTATTTTTATTCAAAAAATGCTGGTGAGCACGCAACCGTCAATGGCGACAGTTTTCGCGCCATGATAACCGATTATTTGATGTTTGAAATTGAAGCTCATAATCTGAGTGATATTTGGCTTCAACAAGGCTTTGCCACTTCCCATCCATCGCATTAATAAATTATGAGAGCACACTTCGGTAAGCAAATAGTTTCATGTTTTGTGTCGGTCGATTTGCCACTAAGATCGTGTGATACAAGTATCACACCATTATACCCTTAGTTTTGGAAATATTCCCTTCAGCCATTGGAGAAAACATCGCGATTGTCATTCGCCAGTTATCAGTCGAAATGCACCAAGGAGTCATCGAAAATCAGATTTAATGGATGGAACGTAGCCGCGGCCAACATTCGAAAGAGATAATCTTTAAAAAATATATGCCAAAGAATTTTGTCTCGAATGATAATAAACAGCCCCCACTAAATTTGAAGTTCCTGTGTTGTTTCTTTAAAAACGTAAGGAATATCAAAATGGGTCACCCTATACTCTACATATGAATTACACATATACTTCAGTTAATATTATTAGGGAGTTTATGTTAGACAAGTTCATTCGATGTGTGAACTCGTTGCGTTTGAGTGAATGTTTCCGTTGCTAATTGGTTTTCTTTTGTGGTAAATACACCATAACTAGAGCCTCTGTGTGTATTGCGTGGCTTACCGCAAAGCTTGTTGGCCTGTCACAACAATGCCGTAAATATTTCCACAGGGGATTGGGATAGAACGCGCGTAATCGAACGCACCGCTCGCCTGTGGTTCCACGCGGTCGTCGCATATGCAGCGATAAATTTATAAACAAATACATGACTAATGTTGCACGCGTATGCGAAGGTTAGGTGAGGGAAAGCTTTAGATGTTCATAAATTAGCTTTCGCAGTATGTCAGCAGCAGCAGTAAGTCGCTACTAAAATGAAAGCGTTACTCGTTGCACGGTGCGGGTTTTGTGTTTGTGGCATGCAAAGCAAACTGAGTGTGAAAAGTTGCTCTGGAAAGGCACTTCCCGTTCGCCTCGGATGTTGGGAGTAGTTGGGTGCCATAATTGTACGAAGACAAAAGCAAAAAATTGTAACAATAACAAAGCAGAAGCTCGCTTGGAAAGTGTAAACAGCGAATTGGAGCACTCTACATTTCCACACGCGTGCAGGGACGAACGATACAAAGTGTGTGCTATGGCGCAAGTCAGTGAATTATGAAGTGAGGAAGTGAGCCCAAGTAACAATATACCGTGGCAAATACAAAGCAACCATAATCGCTGTAATAGTAAAAGTGGTACAAGTCAACATGTATAAGCAGGCGCACGATGAATAAACACACACAATCGCACTCTAGGACAGTCCAACGCGACGCTGTGCCACTTACCGCAGCAACGCATGTCCAAACACGCCTGTGTAGCATAATTTAAATTCTGCTGTTGTGGCACGCGAAACCGCAACAACAACAACCATGGCGGCGCTATTGTTTCTTGGGTTGTTTACAAACAAATACATTTTGACGGTGACAGCGCGCGACATAACCGAAATAAGTGCGCCGCGTCGCCCATCGCTTGCTTATATTATATATCTACTTGCAACAACAATTTTGCGCGTAACCATGAAATTATGAAGCATTTATGACGCGAAAATTCAGTGTGCGCCAATGTGCAATGTTGCATGCAACACAATAACATACAAACATAATTGCGTTGGCATGGCAAGGTGCAAAAGCTACAAATGAGCGTGTTGCTCCACTTTTGCAACACTGCCACCGAAATTTGGCTGCGTCCTTCACACTTCCTTGCTCCGTGCACTCTGCTGGCCGATGCAATTTCAGCGTGCCTTTTGGCAATTCATTTATATAAAATGAGTTCGCGCGCAAAATGGAGCGCTCATAGCCGTAGCGGATGGCGGCAGGATGTTTGGTGTAGAGCGACAGGAAATGCCGTGGTTAGCGTGCCTCTAAGTATGCCTCGCAGAGATGCAAGCGCTCACCGCCATACTACGCGATGACTAACAAATGAGCAGCGGAAATGGTGCCTTCACAATGAGACGTAATTTCCGTTTGGTTTCATGTTGAATAACCGTAAATGCCGGTCTCGCAATTGGTGAATAAGCGTTTAGCGAAGAAAATTTGTAAAAAAAAAAGGTGTTAAGGCGAGTCCATACTAAATTGCTCTCTGATTAATTCCAAGCGACTACTAATCTAGATCTTCTTTATGGAGTTGATATTTAACCAAAAATAGAAAGAGAGAGAGGTATATGGAATGAGTAAGAAAGAAAATGAGAGAAAAAATGTGAGTCAGAAAAGCAAAGATTGAGAAAGAGTGTAAAAATAGGGCTACAAGAGAAAGAAAATAAGATATAGAGAGCGAAAAATATCGATAAAGATAACGGGCTAAAAAGAGAGACGAAGAAAGAGAGAAATGGATAAACAAAGAAAAATAATAATAATGGAATATATATGAAGAGAGAGCGATATACAAATTTTCACTATAACTTCGTGCAGTGAACTTTTGTAGGGAGTTCATTTAATGGCTGAAAATAAAATTCTTTGGTAGTGATTATTAAAGCCAATTACTATAAGGTTTTCGGATAAAATTGAAAAAATAAAATAAAATGAATAGCTAGAGCATTTATTAACACTCCTAACCTGTGGTCAGTAGACTTCACTTGAAAATTGCCTAACCATGAACTCGTGCAAACTCGCTTCCCATAAGAATTACGCAAATTTTAGAAGTTAAGAGATTTTTTTTACTAAAAGCTTAGCGGGACCATTTTCAATAACTTTATATAAAGCTAACAAAACATTGGTCTTAAGTAAATGTGTGATTGACATGAAAAGATCTCTTTACAGAGGAAATTTTATTGACTTAATTTTTTAACCTGTGCAAATAATAGTCTTTATGGTAATAGTCGCCAAGTTAAATCTTCAAAAATATATTTTTTATTTCAGAAGACGCATTTTGAATATGTATTGTAACCCACCCAACACACCCTCTCCATTTCACCATAAAACATTTCCCATCAAACTTTTAATCGCCATGCAAACACTAAACGCCAGACAACTTTCCCACTCTTTAAGCACAAATATGCACAGGCGCACATGGCAGACAGCCGCCAAGCGCTTTCATTAGGCGCTATTTGCATGCTTCCACGCAATGCTGACATTTTGAATGCGAATATTCCGCCACCAAGTCTGTCAGAGTCAGAATAACACCCACCCACATATTGCCACACAAACAGGCTTACGCGAATATGTATGTGTTTTCTGTGTAATTATCAGTTTGTTTAATTACCTATCTGATTAACTGTACGGCTTTATGTGCTAATGCCATTAAAATAATTGGAGAATTGATAATGGGTGAATTTATGATGTGAGAGAATGTGTTTGAGAGAGGCCTATAGAGATAATTTCTAGTAATTACTATTACTGGTTAAAGTTTTCAAATTGAAATCCGTTATAGGAATAAAAGTATATGGTATATATGAACATATATAAAGTAGATAATTCAATTAGATTTACTTTTTTTAATAGCCTTCTTTTGATTGACCTTTCTCGTTAGAAACCAAACAAAAAAAAAAATATTGCAGAAACCTGTTTGAATGCTTGTAAACCGAATTGGAATCAAATTATGTGACTAAATATAAAAAAATACATTAGAGCTAGAAGCACTAGCTCCAAAGTTATTCATTCACCATTAAAAGCAATAAGAAAAAGATCATAATTGCATGCATTGGGCTTGGAATTGCCTATGCCACCAATACCGATGCTTTCACCGTTTCTGCTGCATTTAGGCTTCCAAAATCGAAATGGATCCCAATATCTTAAAATTATAGCAATAGCAACACAAAATGAAATTGCCTATAATCGGCTCGATGTATGTTGGGGAAAAAATCGATATATGCTTCGAAGATAGGTTTTTCTGGAAAGCAGTAAATATACGCATAGTTATTACTTTAAAGTTTTTGGTATGTAATTATAACTGCGTTGTTTTTTTTATGTTTTTAAAAAGAGCCTGCAAGCTTGGAAGCTGTCTCTGCAATACAGGCATACGCAACACTTATTTAATTGTTTAAGCGAAGTTTATTCATAATGCAATCAACTTGCTGGTGGTGCAACGGATTATGAAGTGACAGGCGTAATAAAGTAGAAAGCTATGTGCTTATGTAACATACTTACCGCTCCATATCCCTGTGTATTTGGCAGCATTCCTGTTGCATAAATGCTAAAAATGGGAAGCTTGTATTTTCCATTTCGAATTTTGCATTTGGTTTGTACCACTTTGTTTTTGTTTGATTTTGTCGATCATCAGCATTTTATTATTTAGCCATTGCAGACCTGCAATAGGCCCACCATCGCATTATGCAAACAAATGCATGCCAACGATATTTGTTAGTCCACATTTATGTAAGAGCAATTTCACTAATTATGCTGCTGGCTTAATTAGGATGCCGTGGTCGCCTGCCAGCGGTGCACAAACACACGCTCAGACAGTCACACGCACACACTGTCACAAATACATAGAAGTAACAAACAGGCCCACAGCTTGCTGTTAGCGATTAGTGGGTGTGGCAGCAGTTGCATTTGTGCATTGCTTTTGTATAGATTCCGAATATGCATATATGAATGTGTGAAGGTTAGTGCGTGTTTTTTATTCAAATAATGAGTGCACTTCAATGCAAATGCAATTCATTGTTAATTATTTCAATATACAGTGAATGCATTGTTGCTGTGGTTGCATATTTAACGTGTTTGTGAGTGTTTGCGGTGCGAGTGTGCTGCTAGAATTTTTGTAATAAATTAATCTCTGCGAACATTGTTTCGCCAGCTTGTTTGTTTTGTCGTCCTTTCAATTTGTATGCTCGACTTGGCACACATTTATTTGGCTTTAATTGAAAGCATTATGAAAACATACATTTAGGCTTTGATATTAGTGGAATGCAAAGTACAATGGCAGCTAGATGTCAACAGAGAGAAATGGAGAGTTGAATTTGAACAACAGGCTTGGCTTGAAGTACAATATTACATTTTTTATATGCACTTATCTACAATATGGCAGACATATACATATGTAATAGAGATATTTACATATATGTGTTATAGATTCGTACTTGTGACTTGCATACAAACAACTTATCAAATTTCTAGGCCCTTTAAACACGCCTTAAGTATACTTTGAACAATTCAAGCGCTAGTAGCTTTTTTATAAAATATAGTGAGGATTACTGAGTGTTCGTTTATAACTTAAATTTCTGTAAAAGAAAGTAAGCAACAGTTTTTGTATTAAATTTCCGTTCATAAAATATCTCGCCATACTTTCATGGAAAATATTAACCTTCTAATGCTTTTTTGAGTAAATTTTACCTACACTTTCAAAATCAATGTCAAACTTACGAAAGCTATCGAAATTGAAGCGGTTGCTACCTTGTGAGATTTAAATTTATTTAATATTTTTTGGATAGTTCTATCGCAGGACTATATTCTAAAAATTTCGTTTTGAAATCTGTTAAATCAACAGAGCTATCGACCGTTTGTTCTAGCGGTGTCAAACGCGCTGGTCTGCCGCGCTCTGACGTAAAGGCGCTTTTCTCAAAACTTCCTTTTTATACGTCATAAATGTTTCCTTCAATATGAAATTGAAAGGAGTCAGCTATTTGGAAAATATGCTTAAAAGTTATGAGAGAGATATTAAGGGGCCTTGTTCTGAATGGGAAAAAAAATCACTATCAATATAAAATTATTAAAAATGTATATTAAAACGTAATCCATTACGCGGTTTTCTACTTTTTTTTTTTTTAAGAAAAAACACAGCAGCTTCAACTTTAATAAAGAATATCTCTTTGAAATATTGGCCGCGGGTATGTCTCAGTTCAAATCAAATAATCGGTTATCATGGCTCACCGGTATAATTTTTAAAAAAATATGGACATATGATTTCGATGTCGCGTGGGAAGATCGAATGCTTCAGTTCTTACACAAGCTGTATTTTGTACACTTTA
>NW_017537112.1:1755596-1765650 GCF_001853355.1 Bactrocera latifrons | reverse complement strand
GATGTTGAGCTACTAAGTGATGTTGTTGTGTTTTGAGCGTTCGAGTATTTAACGAAGCATACCCCAACAATTAGAAGGCAAAAGGAAACTAGATATAACCTCATTTTTATTATGACTACATGAATACCGTCAAATCTTCGCCTTTATATAACCATAAAATTGTTTACTTATCTTCAAGAAATGCTTTACGGGTTTTGCGATGATGAAACAGTTGTTTAAAAAATGTTTACAYACCCAATATTTGAGAAGTATGCAAATACTTTCGAACATACACGGAAATGATCAAACATTGCGAATTTCTGGGATAAATATTTGCGTAAAATATTCGAGGAAAGCTTAATACGCAATGTCGTCAAAATATTCCATCGAAGAGCCATGTTCTTTACTGGGATGAAGGTTTTTGCTGTTGTTGTAATGGGTACCTAAAGTAAAGTAAAACGTGCTGTTTCGTTGTGCTCGGACCAAAGAGGTGTCAGATGAGTGGGGTGGATCAGGTATGCAAAGAGGTGRGTAGTGTCATGCGGAGGCATGAATATGACGGAGTCTATTCTGGATAAATAGGAGTTTAACCTGCAACAGTATCCAGARCGAAGCTGCGCAAGGGTCACACTCGTTTCTCGCAGCAACTCGAGCTTTTTGTCTGCAATGTGTGATGGTTCGACTCCAAGTACGCCATTCACTGAAATGGAGGTGTTGATGGCTCCACTGTGAATGGCGGTCAGTGTTTGAAGTCTAGTCGGCCTATTGTGTCATGTTGTCGACGTAGTGGAGGCGGTTCCGCTCCTATCAGATGACTGCCGATTTGATTACTGCGAAAGCACCCCAGCAGGAACTGCTTGGAGAGTAGTTCCTTATGCTCYTTAACTGGAAGCGCACAGGCCTTACTATATAGGTTTTTAATAGGAGACATTAAGAGGCATTCTGTTGTAGTCCGGAGTGAAGTGTTCTGATTATTCTGGAGCATACAGGCGACAATATGGGGCGGCGTAGTTAAGGACCGMCCAACCGACCGATTGCSTTATAAGTTGCCAACAACGTTTCTTTCTTTGTTTATCTTTGAATACATGCCATCGATTCCATTGCCCAACGTCAAGTTTCGAAATGTAGAAGTTAAGCAATAACGAGAAGCAATTGTTTAATTATTTTCAGTTTTTAGGTCGAAATAATACAGGCGACCGCTCAAAAATTTCATGTCATTTGTGTGACTCACTGTGTCAAAGGCTTTTGACAAGTTCAACCCTAAGAGGATCGTTCTTTCGCAGGGTGGTTTCTAGTTAAGGCCACGAACTATCTGGGYGTTTATGACGCTAAGTACTGTGTACTTTACGGAAGTCATGCTAGTGATTTGCTAGGCTCAGGTGGTGTGCGAAGGTCGGGAGTAGTAAGGCCTCAATTGTCTTCACTACTGGAAAGAGTTATCATGCAATAGAGCTCCTCTTTGTTGCCGGGTTTGCCAGGTTTCAGTAGAGGGACTATTCTTTCGTTTTTCCAAACATGGGGTATCTGAAGTGGCTTTGTTACTCACTCGCTATCTGAGCTTAGTAGACCATCAACATGGCTTCAGAAAAGAGCACAGCATCATCACAGCAWTTAGTGTTATAAACTCCCAGATAACTCGTGGCATTAACCAAAAATCATCCAATGAGGAGGATCCGTTTACTTTGAAAAAACTTGTCAAAAACTGTTGATACAGTCAACCMCGTAACGCTGAGGTTGACCTCTACATGGAATTGTTTCATTTTAATATCTCGAAATATCTCCAACCACYAGAGGGAATTGTTGATGAATTGATGACGCTGATGATATTGACGTCAACAAGTAGTCGTACACTYTGCTTTACTTAGATACTTAGATTCAAATGTCCATACATAGCAGGAAAGCTGGAGTTGCCTAGCGAACCTAAAATACATTTTTCCCCAATATGCTTCTGGATCCTAAAGCAGATTGAAATCTTAACTTATCGAGAATCGACCACTATATACCAAATCTATGTTTKGTATGTAATGAGCTGCAGATAACTCTAACCAGACTCTGATCTAACTCCCTTTTCCAAATGACCGATCCCGTTAAAACAGCTGTGTTGCTGGAAATTCCTCTAATCAATTTTAATGGCAATTAACTTTGTCTACATAACCGTTACAACAACAACCTTACTTTTTCAATTGTTTTGACACTATATTTATGATAAATTGCAGTCAAACATAACGTATTAAACAAAAGTACATATAAATTTATAATTGAAACAAAATGATAAATTGAAGTCAAACATATTATTATTATTAAGAAGATTTTATTATGTTAAACCAAATAAGTACATATAAATTTATAATTTTTTATATTAAATTATCCCCGCCTTTTGAGNGTACCCTCTTTTGGCTACCAGTTTGTGCAGGTGTGGTTAAGGAAGTACTAGTAGGAGATGTTGAGCTACTAAGTGATGTTGTTGTGTTTTGAGCGATCGAGTATTTAACGAAGCATACTCCAACAATTAGAAGGAAAAATGAAACTAGATATAACCTCATTTTGATAATGACTACATGAATACCGTCGAATCTTCGTTTTTATATAACCATAAAATTGTTTATTTATTTAGAAGAAATGCTTTACGGGTTTTGCGCTGGTGAAACAGTTGCTTAAAAAAATGTTTACATAGCCAATATTTTAAAAGTATGCAAATACTTTCGAACATACAMGGAAATTAATAAACATTGCGAATTTGTTTTATAAATACGAGTATTTGCAAAGTATGTGTAAAATTTTCGAGCAAAACTTAATACTCAAAGTAGTCAAAATATTCCATCGAGGAGCCGTCTTCTTTACTGGGATGACRGTCAAGATAATCTTCCGTTCCAAATTCAGCTAGTTTTTCCACTTGCTTCCAATTTGAAATACCCGAATCTTTACGACCATCAGCCTATTTCAGTTTTTCAATACATGGAAAATATAACAATATAAAATACGATTTTAATAAGCCTTACCCAATTAATATCAATATCACTCTCATTGATAAGAGTGTATAATTTCTCAAATTGCTTTCGGTTTTGCACAACTTTACCAGCTTTATTACGCCATTCATGACGCTTCCAAATATTCATCCAAAACGCTACGGCATTTAGTAGGAACTCAGATTTAGTGTGCAGGCATAACTTGGGTATACCAACCCGTTTAGCAATTTCAATAGCTTCGATAGCCGCTTCAATGTCCCCAACATTTCGTGTCATGCGACCAGTTGCTGCTTCAGACACATTGCTAAAAAAGTTAGTAAATATATAACTAATATTACAATTCAATATTTTTAACTTTACAGAGGATGACCTTCTCGAAAATATATACCATAACCCGCCATACAGTTCCAATTACCAATATTTTCACTATGCCCACCAATATATACATTTATATAACCGTCGTCGCTCGCATCAAAAGTGTAATGCCCGATTTTAAGGGGCTTCGTGTTAGCAGTTGCACCCAATATCATTACTTTTGTATCTGCTTTACGAATCCTTGTGTTAACATCTTGGCCTTCTTCCAATTGGCGTAGCACTGTTAACTTAAGAAACCATTTGTTTAAAATAAATAGCAAGAGTATATGAATATATGTAAGTATCTTACCAATTCCTTATCTCCATCAATATCATTAAACAACAAACTTCCAGACAATGGTTCTTCCTTTATATTTTGAGTAATTGGAGTTTCTGCCGAAACAGAATTTTCTTGCTTAACAGTATTTGCTAAAGTATTTTGCAAAACGCAAAGCTGCTGAAATTCTTTTCCACAGGACATCTTTTCCGATTCACTACGCAAAATATTTGCTTCATGTTGGATTAAAAAATCAGTAGCTTCAGAGAGTGAGTGAAATTTTTTGAAAATTGCTCCACTAAATTTTTTTACTTGCTGTTCACATTCTGCCCAGGTAGTATATATACCCTCCTTTCGTCCTTTGGCTACTGCGTAAAAGGGCATTATTATGAAAATTTTAAATCACGCGCCAAGTTTTGCTTTAATTTTTACGTGAAGGTAATATTTTGGCATTCTGAATATGAACGTCAAAAATTTACCCAACTCAAGAGCTTTTGACAACTGTAATGTATATTCAGATACGTATTAAAAGGACAAAATTTGAAGGATCGCTGCGTACATTATAAAATAATAAAACCAGTAATATCTGAATAAAATATTGATTGTAAAAATTCTGTAATTCTATAGTAGCACGGATAGAAATAGGATAATATTTTATTTATGCAAATAATTAGCGGACTTAATATATACATACAGCAGAGAATGAATATTTATATATTCTGCATACAGCTTGTAAAATGATACATAAAAAACAACCCTGCACCCACAATACCTACAAACAGCTGATGCTTTAATTTAAAATTTAGCTTCAAGAAATCAAAACAATTGCTGTAATAGAAACAACAAAGTTTTTAATGTTAGATGCAATTTTTAGTTAAAACTTTTCAAAATTCAGGAAAAGGCATTTATATGTCTTTTTACGCTGTGGCCCGTGGTCACAATATAGGAATATATGACAGCTGGTATATTTTGAAAATTATGTTTTTAAAATTAATACAGAAGTGGTGTATTTTCTTTAATAGGGCGAAGTGTGAGGAGCAGGTAAGGGGCTTTAAAGGTGCCAAGTATAAGAAATTCAAGTCGAAATCTGAAGCCGAAGATTTTGTTAAAAATTTAAACGGGTTGGTTACGACAAATATAACAAATCCTATGCCGAAAGACTTTTGGCCTGATGATGAAACTTTTGAGTTGAATTCTCTGGAAGATTCAGAGCTGGTAACTTTCAAATGCGAACTGATGTGATAATATAAACTAAATTAATTTAAAAAAATTACTTAGCTTGCTGCTGCCAGTGCTGTGGAATCTAGTAATAAAAGAAAGAGAGATGCGCTTGATGAACTTGGTACAAAAAAGAAAAAATATCCTGAGCATGTTTCGAACTTTTGGAAACCAGTTGGTAAAATGATATTTAAGGAACATTCCTTTGAAATTGATTCCGAGGGATACATAATTGTCTACACTGATGGCTCATGTATAAACAATGGTAGCTCCGATGCTTGTGCAGGTTTTGGAGTATATTTCGGAGAAAATCACCCATTGTAAATAATATAATCGTTTATTTTTCATTTTTCATCTTATTTATATATAAATATTATTTTAATTTTGTTTTAGAAATGCCTCGAAGCCAGTCACCGGTCGTGTTACTAACAATGTAGGCGAAATTCAAGCGGCTATTCATGCTATTAATACAGCAAAATCATTTGGTATCGAAAAACTCTGCGTTAGTACGGATTCTCAGTTTCTTATTAATTCAATTACAATTTGGATCAAAAGCTGGAAACAAAAAAATTGGCGAAAGCAAAATGGGGAACCGGTAAAAAATTCTATAGATTTTAAGGAACTAGATAAATTGCTGGCTGACAACAGTATTCAGGTGAAATGGGTGAGTAAAACTTGAAAATAAGTATATACATGTGTTTAGTAAAATTCTTGGTTGCTTTTTAGAACTATGTAAAAGGACATCATCGTATTGTTGGAAATGAAATGGCGGATAAATTGGCTAGGGAAGGATCTGACACTTACAAACGTATGAATAATCGAAAGGAGTAGTTCATAGTAAATTAGTAAACTAGTTAAAAATTTGGTTGAAGAATAATGATAAAAATCTATGTTTTAAATGACTGTATAGAAAACATCTTTGACTATGGAACTTTTTTTATATGACAATGTTTCAAATATTGCGGGATAAATAATGTCTTTAAATTAACATGGGGATTAAAAAATATATCTTCTAATAATTGCTTTATTTATTTTACCACGAATTAAGAAATATTTTATCGAAAAATTATCGATAACTTTCTGACTAACATAAAATTTACCAGCTGTTTAGTTATAATTTTAAGTCTGCTTTGCCGGTATGTAAAAATTGTGGTTTTTCTAAAATTTTAAAAATATAAATATTTTTAATATAAAGATATGATACCTGTTGCGATATACACTTTCTCATTACTGCTTCTGTTGCCTAAAGGTCACAGTTGCAGTCAATCGCCTACCAAACCTATTGTGGGTTTGCAATTAAGCGATACTGGAATGCATCGGTAATATGGATAATTACATTTATATTTTACTTTTCATTAATTATTTACGATGATAGCGATCTTATATACATTGTTCAGTTTACTAATGAGCTATATGACAAAAGCTGTAATTACGTTCTTGAGCAGCTCCTTCCTGCTGGTGTCTACATTAGTGTTGATCAAATTGGCGATTTAAAACGATTAAAGAAGGTAAACATTAAATTGAAATAAAGTCCGTATTAATATTATTTTCAACATATTTGCATTCAATAGTTAAATGGTATTTTTCCGGAATTCGTTGATATTGAAGCGCCAACAGAGAAATCTAAATCTTTTACTATCATGTTAAACGGTGTGCCACAATCAACGGATGCCATTAAATTGCCCATACATTATCGCTACCACCATCCGAGTAAAAAACAAAAGTACGAAAATGCAAGTATTTATTTTTAATTTCTTATCCTAAAAGTAGTAGTATTTTTTAGTAAATTCGCCACTGTTGAGATACCCATTCCGAAATTGTATATAAAGTGCAAAACGCTTGAAGACAACTCTATTGAAGAATTTTTGGAGACAGCATCTAAATATAATTATTGCCTAAATGAACGTAGCATAAGTTTTGAAACCAAAATTAACGAAAATAATAGTAATTCATCTCCAACATCAAATCTTGCCGTATACGACAATTGTGACTGGTATTTGGTTGACGTTCATTTCCAACTCAAAACGGATTTACGAGCTGACATACCTATAGGAAATGAAAAGGCTTTTCCTCCTATTTTATATGCTACAATAATTATAAGTTGGATTATATCGTTATATACAGTGTTTCGCACACATGCTATACCTCGACGCATTAACTATAAATTAGAAGAACAACGAATTTTGCAAAACAAAATGAAGTAACAATTGTACCTATACCAGTTATATTTATGTTTAAGTATTATTGCATTTTACATTTCAGTATAGCATTCTGAAAATATTTTYCAAAGCTTTTTCAAGTTCATATATTTAATAATAAGTKCATCTRCAAGTCAAAGRTAAATAACAGTAATAAAAAATAAACCATTATATATTAATTAAAAAAATTACTAATGAATATTTTTTTCTAAATCATGTCTCTGTCCAATATACATATAGTTCGAATATGGCTGTTGTTGTCGTGACAAGACTTTGCTTCTCAATTTTCTAATTTACTATTTCAAAAGTAGGACTTGTTGTACAAATTTATTCTATTTTGTATTATTTCGTTTTTTCGAAAATTCCAAGAAAGAAGAAATTATCGCGATGTTTTTAAAAGCTATCCATAGGTATGGAGAGTTTTGTGCGTGGTCTTGCGACCCCTGCTCCAATTTCCTCCGACATTTTCGAGCCGTTGATGTACCATTGATTGTACTCTCCCTAAGCCGTAGCTCGAAGACGGAATCGGCCTTACTGCTGAGGGTAACCTAGCAAAGTTAACCTTTTTGGTAATGCTATCTCTAGAGCGAAGAGCCACTTAGATACKTCATTCGTTAGGAAGGTCTTACCTTACCAGACGAGTTATTGCATTACAATTTCCAGGAYAGCCGGCTCTACGCACCGGAATTGACCGGGATTTTATCCGGCCAAGGCCTGTTTTGTCATTGCAAGCTTGAAGTCCTACCTAAGTCTGCAATGCTKTCGAAATCTAAGCCACCGCTCCATTTGTGATAACTGGTCCCACGATCATRGTGTACAACCATCTGACAATCCTTGGCTTGCAACCACAAGATCAACCAACAAGGCGATTGTGCACCATACGTGCCTACGGAGCTCTGAACATGGTTAGATCAACATGCTGCTTCCATTTCAGAGTGGAATCCAGCACTAGACCAAGATACTTCACCATATTAGTCATATCTATCTCCCCGACCCCGAGTGTTAGGTTCCTRAAGCCAGGCAGAGACCTGGGTCTCGCAAACGGRACGACGGTCGTCTTCAAGGGTTGGGTGTTTAGTCCAACAGTCTTGTACCATCTCTTGGCTTGGCTTAYTTCCCTTTGCTTGATATCGCAGAGAGTGTCCTCAAATTTTCCTCTGGCTATGATAACAATGTGCTCTTCCTGWTGCTGAAGTTTTAGCTCTTGATAACGAAGCTGTAGCCCACCAGTCTAAGTCTGCAGTAAACAGATGTTTTGCGGCTACCCAATCTAGGCGAGATGGCATATGTTCGTCGAGAGATAGAYACTGGTCATCCTTAATTGTCTCCGGGAAATCCGGAAATTTGGGTCCTACAAATTCGGGTTACAAGTTATGTTATACCTATATGTATGTATCTATATTTATTTTGWTGTGTTTATATTATATATTTAGTAGAAGTTGTTAGTCCGCTAACTCCAAGCACGAGGATCTGATATTGTTGTTGTGGTAACGGCAAAAAATATTCCTAAAATAATTTTATCGAATGCTGCGAAATTGATAGTCCTTGGCCGGATAAAAGTCSGAGTCCGTCTCATACATAAGTAGATCACATTGCTCTGGAGATGTGGGAATTTGTGTTGTTGTAGTGGAGTATCAAGACCTTGCTTGGGGGAAAGTGCAAAACTAGCTATCATCGAAATCTCGTAACGGAAGATTCGGGAAACGACCATAGGTAGAGGGGAGTTAGGTGAGTAGGCTAGTGAGATCTAGCCTTGCTTGTGAGAGTTTATGTTGTAGATTTCACCTAGGTTCTAGACCAAACTTTGTATGTATACTTGTTTATTTATGAAGGGTATTTTAGCTTCGGTGCAACCGAAGTTAACGTTTTTTCTTGTTCTTTAGAGATATATATACCATAGATATTTACATAATGCATTTCCTATATTTTTCTTATATACTATCAGTTCTTAGTAATGTTGCTTTAAAGTTATCAAATCCCAATTTACTCGGATTTAGTAATCGTAGCCTCTGTATCTTCCCCTATCCTTTCAATTGACTGCGGCTTTGTGTTTGTGGGCAAATTCGTTGGATCATTCCATGGTTGTATTGTCGCTTGACCAAATATGATGAATAAAGCGTTACACACTAAATAAACACCAGCGGTTATATAGAAAACGATCCGCCACTCGCTGGGTTTCTCCTGTGACAGGAAATATTAAAAAAAATATTATTAATAAAAAGAAAATAAGACTCCAAAAATTCCTATCTATACCAACCTCATTTACTACGACAGCACCAACAACTAATGGGGCAAATAATGACAACAAATTGCCAAAGCCATTTGAAATAGACATCATTGGTCCAGCGAAATTCGGCGCAAGATCCATGTGATTGACTAAATATCCACAAAACGCAGCCGCATTGAAACCCACACCGATCGTAAGCAGCGTTATAGCCGCTACACTCTCTTCACTCGTCATATAGCTCATACCAATTAGGCAAGCCATCGGTATCCATTGACCAATGGTGTTGAATAGCTTTCTGCCAACTGTGGTACTCATTATATTTTTATTGATCAGCATATCGCATATCGGGCTAACAATCAGGCATAACAGCCACATTACGAAGTACGGCAAAGCCGATAATAGCGCATTCGAAGCGACATTTAATTTCAGTACCGAATCCATATAGGTTGGTATTTCAGTGAGAAGTGTGTAAAAGCCCCAAGTGAAACCCGTTTGAGCTGCGATAAGACCATAAAATGGAGCTGATGTGAATAAGGACTTCCACGGTACGGGCAAAGACTAGAGAAATAAAAAATAACAGATGGAAGTTAAAAATTATGATAAAATATATACGAGGATAGGATTAGTTTAGATTAAAAAAATATATTTTTTGTTTTATAAATAGCGATACTTTGACTCATTGTTTCCGGTTTGTTCAATTCACTGGGCTCATCGATAGTTCAATTAGTTTTCCTCGTTTGTAAAAAAGTCTTCTGATGGTTCTGACTGATAAGTTACTTTTTCATGTTTGGAAACAAAAAAGAAGTCACACGGGTCAAAATCCGAAGAATATGAT
>NW_017537112.1:1755119-1755388 GCF_001853355.1 Bactrocera latifrons | reverse complement strand
TTGTCACATTCTCCAGACTTAGCCGCGTGCCTACCAGACAAGTCTCAAAAAAAAAAAAAAAAACTTTGATAAATTAGAGCTACCATCTCAATGTTTCCTTTCTCATTTCATGATATACCTATTATGATTACCGCTTAATAGGAAGTTTGTCAATACTATACTTTGTATAATACGTTTTCGTTTCCGACCTGGGCGTCATGTAAACCAATTTTTTATTAACACTGTTGATGGGGAAATGTCACTAAATACAGCATCACATAGATATATAT
>NW_017537112.1:1725711-1753364 GCF_001853355.1 Bactrocera latifrons | reverse complement strand
ATACTAGCCGGTTTAAAAGTTGGATGATGCGCGCGGCATCGCCCTCATTTTGATGACATCACATCTCTCTTCTCATATTCCTATGTCACAGCGTGAAAATGGATTGGACTACAATCACGCCTATTTCCCATTTAGCACAATTTTAAATTCCATTTGATTCCTTYACTTTCCAGTACACAAATAATGTACTAATTAATATAACGGGATAAAAGTGTACCTATCGTTGACTTTTGACTGGAATTATCGGTCAATGAATGGGTTATACRATTGAAATTCASAAAGAAACCTTTCATCACAATAGTTAATCTGTGTAGCAAAAACAGGCTRAATGGGGTCAGTACTTCCCTGAGCCCCCATGTACTTACTATACATGTAAAGATTTTCGAACAACCAGCTGACTTTACTCCAYATTATTGGTGATWKTAAGTGTGGCACCTTAAGAGATYGTTTCAGTATGAGATTTTCAAAGAATCGATTTTAATTTTGTTGCATTATCGGATAGTATATACTGTCATAAACATTTTCTCAATTTAAATCGTAAATTCAAATTATTATGGTCGCTACARCGTTTTCTGTAGAAAGGGAACACAGTGGGAAACGCAGCGACTCCAATCTTTAAACGCGTTTTTCTCAGAATRATGTTTTTCAAAAATGTGTTTACGCTCAAAGGAAGAGTTTTGAAGATATCTAGTTCCAATTTGGAGAGAATATTTTTAGCGTCGGTCGTCATMGCGCTATCGCGCTATGGAGCTATTATTGTTTTTAATCTTCCTATTTTTTCTCTATGAAAAACTGTCGAAARAGGGCCAAATTTGATACTTTTTGTTCAAATCGCCGCCATTTTGTCAAATTTCAAAAAACAAAAAAAAAAAAAAAAGCTTCCATAGCGCGATATCGACTTTCCTACTGAATAATAACCTTTTTGAAATTTTTGTTTTAGATCAATCATCGACATCGTACAGGCCCTTTTTTTAAGTGTCATTTCAACAATTTATTTAACTATTATATACCCAATGAATAAATATAAAAATAATCATTTTGTATTCGTCATGAATGTAGTTATTTATAAAAAAAAAATCGGACCAATTACTTAATTTCGACAATAAAAAAAATTCGAGAAAATCAGTAATTTTTCGGACGGTCACACTGAGACGATCCCTTAATCCCAGGGAAACTTTTTTATGTATTTAATACTACCCAAATTCCCATTATATGTAGTATGATTTTCGTTTTTCTAACAAAACTTATGCCGAATTTGTTGGCCAGTATATGAGATATATAGTATATTTTTCAATTTCTTGACCGTTTTACAACTTAGGGGGGGGTAAGGTTGACAACTTTTTTTTTATTTTTTTTTTTAATTTTTGTTTTTCGGAACCATCAACATCTCAAGAATATTGTGTTAAGGTATTTCCATGGCTATTCTTGGAATTTGAATATAAAATGTTCGTTTGCATCCTATCCTTACTTGTCCAATATTAATTTTYTTAATGGAAAATACATACATGCATAATACTCCATAACGGAGTTAGGTAGTCTTTCAGAATATATATTGTATTAAGCYTACCTCTCAAAAAAGTTAATCACACTTAAGAAATCAATCAAACTCTCTAACTTACCGTACTTTCCGAACCGCTGCCTGTAAGATGCTCAATATATTCACGCTCCTGTTTGGAAATCATCTTTGAGTCTTTTGGCGAATCCGCGCCAAAAACTAAAAACAAAATCGACCAAGTCAACGCCACACCACCGGAAATGTAAAAAATACCCGGCCAACCCATGCTGGAGTCGAAAATGAAACCGCTTGTAGCCAAAATAATCACCGTGCCAAATTGTGCACCCGAATATACCGAAGTAGCCAAAAAGCTACGCTCCGTACGTGGCGCCCATTTGGCCAACAACGTATGTACCGATGGATAAAGAACGCCTTGCGTCAGTCCAATTAACACACGCAGAAAGCATATTACTTGCCAACTGCCGCCAGATGCTGCCCAAGGGTGCAACATGGTTATAATCGAAGCCAGCACAGTGGCAATGCCAAGTACTGGTTTGCCACCGAAACGTTTKGCGAGTAGRCCTGCTGGTACTTGCGCCACCACATAACCCCAAAAGAAGCTGCTCAGTATTAACGATTTTGTCGAGGAATCCCAGTCATAGTATTCGTCGCCTGTGGTTCGAGGCTTCGTCATTGGAACAATGSCAGCGGAGATATTAACACGCAGAAAGTAGCCGAACGCCATGCCGAAGAACATCAGTAACGCCTGAACATGACGGACGCCRAACGCATTTGCTGCAAGCAGAAAAGTATTTGTTTTTTAATTGAAATGTGTTAAATTTAAGAAATATCCTAAAATATCAATTTGCTAACAATCTTTCTTTCGGCGAAGTTTTAAATTTCCCTTCAAGCGCACAAAGCCGCTTTTGAGTAGCAAAGGTGTGCGCTCTGTAACGAGGATATAAACCATTGTCCTCACGGCAAATGAAACTCAATGACACCCGTTGTTTATTCGCAAGATCGTTTGTGTATGTTTGTTTGTTGGATGTGTAAGAGCACAATAATTTCTATTTATTAACGATCGGCGCTGAACTCGATCCTGCTGCCGTCTGTGATCTGACGTTGATCAAATTCATTTTCAGTTTTTATTGATTTCACAAGGTTTCTACTTTCAATTTTAAATAATTAATCGTACATATATTAAAGATAATGTGCGTTAATTAATATGTTTATGTGCTAAATAGTTTGTTTTCAATTTCATGGAATTGAAAATACTAAAGATTACATTCCGCAGCGTAAAAACTGCACCTATGTATATAGCAACAGTTGTTTCAACTTAAGTGAGGCACTATTTGAGTTCTACTTGAAGCTAGTATRCAAATTGTGACAATAATAATTAAATTAACATTTTTTACCACTTGATCCCTGTCAKATTCGTTCACGTTATTTCAAAGAACATCTCATTGGGTTAATGTAGGTTTCAACTTTTCAACAATGATGAATAGGCCTTCTCAAAGAATACTTCGGCTTCGTATTATGSTTACAGTCAAAATCTGGTTCTGGTTAACTCGCTAACTGAGTGAGGAAGCGGATCTTAGACAAATAGAAAATAAATAATATCGGTAAAATAGTATTTTTTTGGAAGCAGAATTGCGCAGTGAAGCCAAGGTTGGATTGGATGCCGCTTAAAGGCTTCACGCCGGTTTTCGATGAAATACTCAATACAAAAACGGCTAGAATGAAGTACAACTCGCCAAGTCCATTATCTAGGGTACTCCGATTGAAAGTGCGCGAGATAGCGAAGTGAGTTTGTAAGCATCTCAAAACGCCGCATATCACTGGCACCGGTATATGAAGTTCAAAGCATGTATGGTATATCGGTTACATGGAGAAGGGCTTGACGGTCACGGGACTACTAATGCCGAGTTATTGAACTGAATGAACGCTGAATCACAGAAAAAAGATTTGGCAAAAAAAGTGATTTTGCACTGCATTTCGCACGAACTCAAACCTCCGCTATCGCTACGGTCAAATTGGGTGAATTATTCTAGGAGTTGCTGCCGATTCTACTATATATTCTAAGTTTGGCCTCGTACCTACTTTAGAAGCAACCTAAAACGTATTTTTGAGACGGGTTAAAGAWGTGGTGCGTCGGAGAGAATAGTGTATTAAGCTGAAATGAAACTATTTAATTTTTTTTTTGGTTTTGGTTTTTTATACGCTAAACGGCTTCGTACTGCTCGGAATGTCGTAATGAGCGTAATCGAATATCCACTAAAGGTTGTAAAGTCATCAACAATTTGCCTAATGCGATGCGTCCATCCATATCTATTAATTACGATAACCTCGAAAAAATTAAAGAATTAGTGCTTGAAAATCGTCGTATCGAARTCAGGGAGATATCAGAGGTTTTTAATATTATTTATGGATCAACTCAACATATTTTGACAAACTTTTTGGGTGGAACCTACATTCATCAAACTCATCACGGGTGACACTATGAATGGGACGTCGAAACTGCCCAACATTTGCTGGATAATGGCGCTCCAAAACCACAAAACTTGTTAAAGGCAATGAAGCCGAGTCCCAGTCCAGATTTATATGAAGTGCATRGGAAATTTAATCAAGTGTTGGTATACTTGTACTCGTATTGCCGGAGGAACCTGTTTTGATGGCGAAGATTAAAAGATTTCAAAATTTAGTTTTTTTTGTCAGTGCGAGTCTAATATTAAGTTACTCATCACACTTTAATGGAACCTCCTCTAATAAACGAAATGTATTTTTTATCCTGTGTGGTATCTGAGTACATGAAAACCCGGCTCAATCTAAACTTTCAAAGATGCGCTCGAACATTTGTTCAATAAACTGCTACACACTCCCATCAAACTGTAGTGGATCAGCGGAGCGGAGTTGTACCACTGTACAACATACATATATCTATGTTCATATACTTTGGGTATATACATACATATGTACTGCACTGAGACAATAAAAGATTAATTGTTAAATTATCGCTAATTGACTCATATAGTTACTTGCAACATATGTATGTGTTTTTATACTCTTGCAACATGCTGCAACAGAGTTTAACAGTTTTGTTCACATGCCGRTTGTACGTACCACCTAAAATTAAGGGAGTTAGATATGGGCTTATATTGTGTATTGGGTAGTCGAAAAAGTCTTTTCGTATTTTGTCAATGGATATCGGTCGCCAAAAAAAATTAAATTTGAGGAAGTTGAAAAAAAGTTACTGCGGTTCAAGAATGACTGAAAATAATGGAGAAATTCGCAATATTTTGAAATGTTTGTATAAAAAAGGGAAGAAGAATTCCACTCAAACCAGCAATGCAATTTGTAAAGTTTACCTAGACGATGCTGTATCAGTTCGTGTAGCACAACAATGGTTCGCTGGCTTTCATTCTGGAAAAATCAATGTGAAAGATGCACCACGCTCTGGTCGACSTATCGTCGAAAAAGTCTGTGAAATTATAGAAAGGATTGACCAGGACCGTCAAATAAGCAGCCAAGACATCGTTAAGGAACTTAACATTCATTATCAAATGGTTTTGAATCATTTAAAACAGGCTGGCTAAAAAAAAGAAGCTCGATGTTTGGGTACCAAATAAATTGTCTTTTGGTTTTATGGACCCAATTAACATCTGCCATTCTTCGCTTAAACGAAATAAAATCGAACCATTCCTGAARCGAATGGTAACAGGAAACAAATATTGGATTAAATACGATAATAATATGAGAAAAAGATCATGGTAGGTTATGCTGGAAAAGAATCATCCACTATGAGCTGCTCCAGCCTGGTCGAACGATTGATTCTACATTTTACTGTCAAGAACTGATGAGATTGAAGCAATCAATCGAAAAAAACGGCTAGAACCGATCAACAGAAAGGCCTTCGTCTTCCATTAGGACAACGCTAGACCACACACATTTTTGACGACTCGGAAAAAACTGTTAGAGTTTGTCTGGAAAGTTTTCATGCATCCACCATATAGCCCAGACCTTGCACCATCGGACTACCATTTGTTGCGGTCAATGCGGAACTCCCTTAATGGAGTAAAGTTGGCTTCAAGAGAAGCCTGTGAAAATTACTTGTCGCAGTTTTTCGCCGAGAAACCAGACAAGTTTTACACTGATGGAATAATGTCTCTAGCAAAAGAAGGGGGAAAAATGGTCAGCAAAAGACTTTTCCACCTACCCAATATATATAAAATTGCTTGGATTCCGATCCTCTAGTTGATATTTTGCACCTTAAGATCTTTCCCTGGATTTGATTCTTACAAGTTGTAAGAGTATAAAATGTTCGGTTGCASCCAAACTTAGCTCTTCTTTACTTGTTATATATAATATGAATCAATATGTCCATATCTTTGCTATGTTTGTTTAACTGCACGCTTATACTTTTTATGAGCGTAGTATTTTATAGCTGAGATTTTAGATTACCGAAGTAACATGTTCTTAATTATGTCTCAATTGATAACAGCGATTACTTCATTGGCGAGTGTAAACTCGAAACTGCAATAATTAATTTTTTATTAAATACTATCAAGGTCAATGACATTGGCGCATCACTCATCTGTGTCTTCAGCTCAGCAGACACGCTAGGAGTTTGTAAGTTGTATAACTTTACTCATCTCAGACTCATTGCACACTCCTCATTTCTATATATGATTGTATAGTATTACGTCAATTAACAAATCTGTGTGTAAAGACGTACACGAGTGCCTACTCACCAAAGGCAATTCTTATACTATATTGAGGGACTTGAAATTATTCTTTCCCGCTTTTATATAATTGTTACAGTTTTGGTTAAATTCCTTGTCTGGTGACAATGTTTGCTCGAGTCATCAACGCCATAGTTCAGTTAGTTGAATAACAGGAATCGAACCCAGATAACGTGGATCCTTTGGAGGTAGAGTTGAGCTCGGTAATGAGAAAAGGCTTATAATAATTTTAATAAATTATGAAAACTTTTAAGTTGAGTTGAGAAAATTTGATTTACTTGCCTTCGAAAGTCAGTTAATGTGCTAGGGAAAGGTAATATTAGATTTTTGGAATTTTTGAAACAGAGACGCCGCATTTCACGCCTTATGACTTTTATGTTATGCATTTTAAAGTCCGAAAAAGGAATTATGCGTAGAATAGGCGAGCTGCTAGTTCTATTTTGTCCATTTTCGAACCGTATAAAGAAGGCCTCATTGGAATGTAATGTTTTAAATTTATTCTAAATCATTCAACTAGTTAGCATCCTTCATACTACAATGCTCCATTGTTTATGTCTGGCAAATTACACTGGGGAACACAATTTTTGTTGACTTCGATTTAATACTTGTCCTTGAGTCACTTTTGGCCTCTGAATCCAAAAAWAAMCTCGTTTTTTGTCTAGCACATCAACTTTTTAAGCTACAGAATACCCTCTTTCTCCCAATAGTCATATAAAATATCCTTTCTCTTATACACATCTAGATGTGTATAAGAGAGAATCCAAAAAAAAACTCGTTTTTTGTCTAGCACATCAACTTTTTAAGCTACAGAATACCCTCTTTCTCCCAATAGTCATATAAAATATCCTGTCTCTTATACACATCTAGATGTGTATAAGAGACAGCTCCAAGAGTTGGTTGACAATGTCAATGTAGTTCTCTGCTCTAGTATTTCCAAGAAAATCTTTGATAATGGTTTTGAATGCCAACCAAGCGTTCTTTTGGAGTTCTGTCATTGTTTCGATGAAATGTTCATCTTTAACGAGTTGCCGAATCTGTGGACCTTAAATACACCAGCCTTTATCTTTTCAAAAGACAGTCCAGGAAATGCCAAAATTAAATACTTGAAACAGTCCCCTTCAGAGGAGAAAGTTTTAACAAACTGTTTCATGAGCCCAAGCTTTATATATAGAGGTGGGAATACAATGTTCTTCCAGTCGACAAGTGGTTGATGTAGAATGTTCGGATCACCAGGTTTTAACTCAGATCTTGGCGGCCAATTCGACTGCACCCAATRCTTCTCACGAGCTCTGCTGCCTCACATACACAAAAAACAGGCATACTTTGTGTATCCTCGTTGCTGACCAAGAAGGTCAACMCAGATGATCCACTTATGCATGTCATATTGCAGCAAATAAATTACTCTCTTTATGTCTTCATATGCATCTTGTAAACGAACAGAATGGAATTGGATTGGATTGGAACTGCACCAAAGACATTTCCATTGTGCAATAGTACACACTTCAAGCTMCTCTTTGAGCTGTTTATGRAAAAACTCCATTCAGTTACGTTATATGTTGGAATTCCCAACACATTCATCAAACCTTGTACGTTACAGCAATACAYAAATCCTGAGTTATTTCGTAAGTATGGCAGAAAYTCACTTTCTCTGGATCGAAAGTTGGATACCTTAGCTCTTTTTTCAAGCAAGAAGACTGTATGACTCTTCATCCATGTAGTCGCTTGAATCATCATTACACACGCTTTCTTGTATATCTGATAGGGGTAGTTCTTAGAAAATTGGCACTGGCATTGCAGCTGAATGAGGCACTGAGCGTATAGCCGATATTAAACTAGGATACTCTTCTTACATTTATTTCATTATATCTTACATCTATTTTTATATCTTACATTTATTTTTTTTTTTTTGTTATAACCTGACGCTTTCACCATACAGAAATAACAGTCACTTGAATGATCTCTGCGCTCTCGCCAACTCATTGGTATACCAAATGGCATTTTATCACGTGTTCCCTCAGTCCACATTCGTAAACTCTCGACACACTGCTTGCACACCTTGTGAGGGGCCCAAGCTTTATCTTGATCACCGATTKTTATTTTAAAATACGCTAAGAAGGGTTGCCTGACAAATGGACTAATGYTTCTCCTTTGACTTGGAATAGTAAAACTGCCACAAATATAGCAAAACGAATCAGCACTGTTTATACACCTTCGACGTGAAATGCCAGAGACAGACATGATCTGAAGGAAAGAGAAGTTGCTCTCAGAAATAAATGTAAAAAAARTCCTTATTTAAAAAACCGGACGTAACGTATGAGCACAAACAACGTCTAACCACACAATCTCGTGTGAAACTGAACTTGCTGCACCAACGACAGGTTCATACATGTCCCAATTACCGTCTAGACGATTGTCGTCACAAGCATGAACCTGCTGCTATTCACTTATTCCAAATAAAAAAATTAAACTTCCGTCAATAGAAAAGCGTACCCCGTTTTATGTTCTAAGCAGCACACTGCAGGGAGTGGTGTCATTACTATAAGCTGTAGCAAAAAAACTTGACGTGATAGAAGAAAACTGACTTCGGATTTGAATTTAACATGCTTAAATAACTCTAAAACAGCTGTAAAATCGAAAGAAAAAATTTTTTTCACATTGTTCTCCAGTGTTATCTTTATAACTTTACGGTAATTTTACGTTTCTGACATTTTGACTTAGAGTTTCACTTTCTTTAGTTTAAAGCAATTTTAGTTTATGCGAATTGGGTGCGAATATTCTTCGATTTTTCTTATCTTCATTATTGCTAATCGTTTACGAGATATGTAAACCCATTAGAGTGCTCTTCTAAAAAAAATACCTGACCTACCTCATTGAGACACTCCAATCAACATTTTTAATGATCTAATTCACTCCATTAACAATGCCAATAATTTAAATATCTCAGTAGACGATGAGACATGTTTAGATGTTACAGTCAGTATGTAATATGTGAAGCTTTATGAGGTGAAATGTAAAGTATTGTACAAACCACAAAGCTATGTCTATAAAGCTATGTCAATAAGAATTAGTGGGAAAAAGTATTTAATATTTTGTGTTTTCTATTTTACAGCGCATTCAATTACTTTTGATATTGTTCGAAAACCGGTAATAAGRTACCACTTCCAATATGACGGTGTTTGAATGTCATCAGCAAATTTTTGCTATATGACAGAAAATAATCAGTTTTCAAAATTGCAATCGGTCTATATCTTCCACTGGCTTCTGAATAGTGCATAGTGCAGGATTCTTGCCTCTCCAGTTGCCATTTTGGCATTTAGRGCTCAATATGTGTGATACCTAAGAAATATACGAGATATAAGCACAAAGTGTGCTCCAAAGTAAAGAGGACTTAAAAAAAGAGAACAAATAGTTAATAGTAATAATCAATTTATTTTATTAAAAATAGTCTCCTTCTGTTTCAATACAGCTACACGGTAAAAAAGCATGTCGGACGAGTGTTTTAGCTCTTTGGCCGTTATGGCCGCCAGTATGCCGGTGAAAGCCTTTTGAATAGCCTCTACGTCTGCAGGACGCTTAACYTTCTTGGGCAAATCCATTTTTCCAAAAATGAAGAAGTCGCACGGTTCCATATCAAGTGAATACGGGGAGTGGTTAATGGTTAAAATGCGATTTTTGGTCAAATAATCGTCCTTTGAGTGTTGGATTCTGAGCAGAGTTTGGTCGTCAGTCAATTTGTGCGAAACAAACACCTTTCGTAAGCAAAAATGTTCGGTCAAAATGCAATAAATCGATGTTTGGAGTTGTTCAATTCCATTTCAATGATGATTTCGGCTGATTTTTGATGAATTCACGTACAATTTTGATGGAATATTCGGTGATCACGGATTTTGATTGGCCCACATGTTGATCGTCATTTATGTAAAAGTTTTACCAATTTTAAAGCAAAATTTAATGTTGACTTTTTGTTCGAAGCACATTTTCGCACTGATAACACAAACATACTGACACTTAAAACGCAATAACTTTACTTCCAATCAATGAAGTGTAATTAAATTCTCACTGGACACTCGATAAAGATAGCAGATTCTAACGCACCAGTCGACATATAGATGGCGCTTCCAGGGGGCGCTACATTCAAAAAGTCCTATTTACTTAGGAACACACTTGTAACTTGTTTTTTTTTTTTGTTTTTTGTGCCTTGGTTGAGTATTTTATGAACATATCGACCAGAATTTGGCAGATACAGTGAAATATTCTCGCCAGAAAAGGTGCTCGTCCGCATCAAATGTATGAGCAACCACACTTTAACATTTTCAGCGGTCTTACGTGGCGTATGAGTTACCGTCTTTTCATGAATTCTTCATTAAGAGCTGAACATTGCATCGAACAGGGACCGAGCAAGCCCAATGCATGAAATGCAGCAAAAACCCAAATTAAACTACATATAAATATAATTATAAATTAAAAGTCAATTACGTGATAATGCTGAGAGTCTTCAAAACGGCGTAAACATTATAACTGAATTTTTAAATGTTATTATCGCAATCGATAAGGTTTGGAATATTTTTTATTGTTTTGTTAAGGTTAAAAGTATAACTACCGCGCGCGTCTTTACTTAAAACCAAAATTTGTTTATTGAATAAGATCTGTCTCTTATACACATCTAGATGTGTATAAGAGACAGCGTCACAGCAGCGGTATGTGCCACTTGCAGGTCACTAAAAACCCCCCCTCTAGGGAACCGTCGCCCACCCTGGGACCGCTTTTGCATTACTTCACTTATATATATACTATATAGAATTAAATAAATTAAAACGCATGTGCTTATATAATTAATTTGCATACTTGTCATTGAGAACTTGTGAATAATCGATTAAGAATATAAACATTTAAAACAATTCATTCTTATTTATATTATCAACGAACGCGCTAGTCCTCATAGCATCAGTATGTCCAGCTTTTTACTACTTCTCTATCTAATTAAGATATTAAAATTGCACTTATAATACACTTAAAACTATTTACTTATTGTCTGCTCTATTCATTCATATACAAGCAGTTAATGCGGAGATAGAACCTCGATACAAGTTCTATAGTTTCGAAAAAAATACAATATATATATTTTTTTCTGAATTTTATTGATATTTTTTCCAATATTTTCTTACTACTTTATTGGTTTCTCATTCCGACAACTGTTATTTACTTTACCAAAGTGAGTAGATCCATGAAAGGCAATTGATATCATTAAAGAGACTGATAAAGCAGGGTTGCCACTCATCTCAGTGGCATCTTCAAATCTCATCTCATCAAATCTACATACGCTTACTAGTCTTTCAATAGGGATGTTACAAAAGTAGACCGATACGGACAGCAAACGACGCCATATTTTTTCCCGCTCTTTTGAAATTTTTTTTTTGGTAAGGCTAGCCATTTTATCCTGGAAAGATATACGGTTGAACAACGAGTTGAAATTATAAAAATTTTCTACCGAAATTTGGAGTCAGTGGCCTCAACTTTGAGAGCGCAACGTCCAATTTATGGTCGTCATAATTGTCCTGTCAGATCAACAATTGAGCGTCTAGTGRAAAAATTTGAATCCACAGGCACAGGACAAAATGTTCCCGTGCCAATGAGGCAAAGAAGTGCCCGTAGTGTCGAGAACATTGCCTCCGCTAGCGCATCAATTGAGGAAGACTCAAATCATTCTCTCACACGTCGTTCTCAAGCGTTGGGCATCTCTGTGACGTCGTGGTGGCAAGTTTTGCATATCCTTACGAAATCAAACTGACGCAAGAACTGAAGCTGCTTGACCACCAGAATCGTCGTATGTTCGTGAATTGGGCTGAGCAACAACTTGAAAATGATCCGGATTTTCATCGAAAAATTATCTTCATCGATGAGGCTCATTTTTGGCGGAATGGCTTCTTAAGCAGCAAAATATGCGTTATTGGTCAGGCAGAAATCCACACGTCCACTCCATGAGTCAACATTGCATCTCAAAAAAATACGGTTTGGTTTATCTGAGGGTGGCATCATTGGGCCGTACTTCATCAGTGCTGATCAAGACCGGTACGTTACTGTAAATGGGAATCGCTACCGCTCAATGATAACCGCATATTTTTTGCCGGAATTCGATGATATGGACTTAGACAATATATGGTTCCAACAGGACATCGTCACAAGCCACACAGCGAATGTCACAATCGATTTATTGAAAATCAAGTTTGGTGAATGTGTTATCTCATGAAATGGCCAATTGACTTGGCCGCTGATCGTGCTATTTGACGCTACGTAAAGTATATGGTTTATGCCACCAACCCACGACGATTGATGAACTTCGTGGGAATATCAAACGTGAAATTGCAGTAGTATGCTTGAAAACTGTCGAAAATCGGGTTCAGCGTCTAGACTGTGGCCATGCAAAGAAGTCGAGTTCTATACAAAGTGGCATCGAATGTACTTTCACAGGTATAAAGAACTTCATAGATATACCAAACGGTTTTTATTTTGACCAAAGAACGAGCTGAGACGATTTAACCCTGCCCGTCTATCTGTATACACACAAACACAATTTTTGAGATATCGACCTAAATTTTCCATGTGTTCCTTTCTTTCAAGTAGTTATGCATTTGTCAAAACCGGCGATATCGAAACACTGTAGCATATATCTGTTATAAAGACTGAGCTATACAAACTGACAGATAAAAATCACGTCATTGTAAAACAATTTTTTGCAGTTAAAGTTTTTTCTTTTTTTCCTTTTATTTAGCAAAGATTTCTTGCATCCTTCTAATAGTTTCTCCTTCCCCGTGACCAATAAAAAGCTCTCTTAAAGAAAATAACGACTTTATCTAGTTGAAGAATTTGAATGGCTATCACGCATTTCCATAAAATTCTCTAATGAACACTATATATGTATGTATATGGTAAATTTAAATTCTCATTAAAACTCGTATTTTTAATTATTGCTTTGTATATCTAATAAGCATTTAGTATGTATATTTTTATTATATGTAGGTATGTGAGTAGATGTGTAAGTAAAATTCTTACGTTTTTCATTCTCAGCCAGTGATCCCTGCACATTCATGGATTTTTTAAAGCCCATTATCGTCACGTTAGTCTCTTTTATTCGGGTAATACACACACTGTCTATATTTGCYACTATATAATATTTTATTGCTTAATTGTGTTTTATCACCGTGGCTTTAAATGCTTCAATCTCACGAAAAAACAAACTTCGACGCGACTAAAGTTGAGATCACAGTTATTCAACCGCACTTTATATATACATGCATATAGTATTATACTTCGGGAGCAAATTTCAAACTCGCCACATCTTTGGAGGGCGTCACTGAGCGACTAAAACCCTAACCGTGCACTTGACTTAATTTATAACGATAACAGGTCTGCAGTTAGATCGGTACATATGTACTTTTAGTACTTATACTCGTTTGTTTATCTTAAGCATATCAATACTTAGTGATTAAGTTACAACTTCGTCATATTTCAAAGGGAATCGTTGCAATCGTAGTACAGCCAGATTGCGTTGAGTCTCACAAAGCGGATGTGCATACTCAGCTAAAAAATGATGTATGAATACATAATTGGCAGTTCTGCTCTTAGAAGGTTAGAGCCTATATTTATATCTATTTTAGTATAACACATCTCATGCTCAGTTCAGTAGGAGTTTTAACTTACTAGGTGTAATAAGGTGTTTTTTGAATTGCGCGTTGCATGTTAACTCTAATTTAAAATATTTCGTGTAACATTCCTATGTTAGTCAGATATCTTCATAAATGTAACTATGTATAGGATCTATAACTATATTCATGGTTCGTTTTTTTCAAAATTTTAAAAAGTAACCAAGTGCACCTTATCTGCCCGGTCACAAAGGTATAGCCCCGCAGCATCCACTAACATGGTAGCACGTGAACCCTACACTGCGGTGGCTTTCCATTTTACACTGGACACTGCAAGCTGAAGAAGCAGTAACACAACATGGGCCTAGCTTCGTGCCGGTACTGCGACAGGGAGCCTGAAACACCAGAACACTTGCTAATCGACTGCACAGAAGTCTGCAGACGCAGGTTAAAGGCGCTTGGATCCATGTTTCCAAATAGGGATCGCATCGCTTCGCTGGCGCTCAGCATAACATTGGGCGTTATCGATATGCCGGGGCTAGGTGAGTCTTTGCGATTTAGCAGAAGGCACAATAGACCTAAGGTCGCGGTGCATTCCTCATTTATCAATCAATTGTCCATCTAAAGCTATAACATTATTCCTTTTTCTGGCAAGTTAAACATCTTGGAGGCGGCAAAACGATCTTCGCTGTTTTTTTATATTGAACAATTTTTTTTTTACAAAATTTATTATAAAAGATAAAGAGTTGTACATTCACAATGTAATAATTCCCAGCGCGATAATGGTTCACCGCTTACATTTTCCTTCGAAGAATGATTCGAAGAAAATTCTATGTAGAATTCTTCRAGACCAGGTAATGCATAAAAGTAAGCTATGAGGCTAAATTCTACTGCGTTTATATTTAATATCAAGTAAGTACATGAAAAATGTTACAATAAAATATATAAACAACAAGTACAAGTTCATGAAATTATTTTTGTGTTAAACTTTTAATAAAGAAATAAAAAATATTCTCGAAAAGGCATATGAGAAGACTAATTAAAAGTGACGAAAGTGAAGCACTGGAATGTGTAAAAGTAGAAAGCTTCACCAATTGGGAGTATGTTCACCATATTTTAAAATCATCAGACTCGCCAAAGGCCGTTTTTTAAGTCTCATTGCTTGGAAAAAACAAAAAGAGACTCAGCCGCAAAATTAAAAGAAAATCATTCATTTTTATACAAAAATACTTATTTTCATAACCAAATACATACATGCACTTTCATAAATAAAGCAAATTAATAAGCAATTTTTTCTATTCTACTATTGACCTTAGCATCGAAGAATTCTTCGTTAATTTTGGTATCGAAGAATTCTTCGTCCCTATGGTAAGCGAAAGGGGTGATCTGTTACTTTCCCTAGGACATTGCCGTGTTAATTTTCATCGATCGCAGTAAGCGATACAATCATGCTGCATCGTTTACCTCGCACGCATACCAATGTTTACCATATCCCAAGTGTACAAAATATAGGGCGAAAATGGGGTTTTTCTATGGCTTTTAATAAGATATCTTGTAAATTTACTATCAATTTCCTCAAAAACCGTATTGTGAGAATTTTGGAACTTCAGAATTTTCGTGGCTTCTAGTTCCTACATTTTATATACTTAATATCGAAGAYACATATTTTGTAAAAATTCACTTTTGTTTGAACCACCTTATGAAACTTGTAGATAGATAGGATAAAGGGGGGCGGCAGAACATCCTTGGCCCCAGGCGCCCGAAGTTGTAGTTAAGCCACTGGTCCGCTTTTCAACGTTTTAAAATGACAACTTGGGTGTCTGAGGATCCGAAAGATTTTGCAAGCTCTTCTTGAATTTTGCGTTCAATTTTGCGACTAAAATGAAATAAAGTCTTATAAAAAAGCCGAAAAGATGCCAAACAGTCCGTATATTCCACTGATAAAAATATTGAAGAAAATAAAAAATTTGTCAAAGAAAAGATGCTGCATCTGAGTCTKTACGAACCATGTAGTTCAAAAGTGCTTAATTATGGCCAATTTTCGATAGATTCCATATAAGCTACATTTGTATGTATGCTCGTACAAATATGAACCAAACTTGCTAAGGTGTAAATATTGTGGCACCCCATATACATACATACAAACTATCTATGTATATATTAAAAAGGGGTTGAAATCGAACGATAAGAAGAGAGGGTGGACGTTGTATTCTCCATATAACAGTTATTCTCTCCTCACTTATATAAAATATGCAATGTACCGACTTCCTTTTTAAAAATAATTACACTACTCAACAAAACTGAAGGCAAAAATTGTCACTGATGTGCCAAGAGGACAATGGGATAATATAACTTTAAGTTTTAGCAACCCAAATTAGAAAGAAAATCCCTTTAACATGATATCCGCAAAAGTACTGTAAATTAGCGTATTAAATATGCCATAAAAAAAGAACGGTATTATTCCATCATTTTAGGTATTGCATGTTTTTAAGACGTCCGAAGATGGCTTAAAAGTTTCTCAGACGAGTCGACTCAGTTAGTATCTTCCTCAAATTATGTTGTAAAACTATACCAGAGATGTTACTTTTTTTTCAATTATACATGGTATGAATCAGATACTGATAATTGTGTTACTATTTTTTAGATTTAATTTTAAAAGCTAAGACAAATATAAACTATATTTATTAAAAAAAAACTAAATAAATTCCTTTATTTTAACTTTTAGTAAGTAATTAATAATTTACTATAAAGTTAGTAGATTTTCACAATGCTTATTGAGCAACACTAAATGCGACTTTGTGTATAACAGCTGGTATTGCATATTCTGCATTGATAATTTTCAGAAACGCCAGTGAAAACATTGAGCTGATTTATAAATATACATCTATTACTTGTTGTACATAATAATAAAATTTTTCAAATATCATAATTATAAAATTTGATAGAAAAGAATTTGATTGTGGTGTCATACAATGTCCCTTAATTCGGGCTGCACTGAAAATGATCGTAATAAAATACCAAGGATCATGACATTCCGTCCCAGCTATGAGGAATTCAAGAATTTCTCAAGTTATGTCGAATACATGGAAAGTCGTGGTGCAAACTTAGCCGGACTAGCAAAAATTATACCACCACCAGAATGGGTGCCACGGAAATCCGGTTATAATATAGACAATATAAATATGACAATACCCGCACCAATTTGTCAAGTGGTATCAGGTAAACAAAATGCAACCACAAATTTGCACCTCTTATTTTTATTTTCGCATAYCTTAATTTTACAGGTAAACAAGGTGAATATCAGCAAATCAATGTGCAGAAACGTTCTATGACTTTGCGACAATTTAAAGAAATGGCTGAGTCAGAACGTTATCAAACGCCACGRCATTTTGACTACGACGATTTGGAACGAAAGTATTGGAAAAATGTGACATATATAGCACCATTTTATGCGGCTGATGTCAAAGGTTCTTTAAGTGATCCGGATTTGCGAATTTGGAATATAAATTGTTTAGACACAATACTGAATTACGTGAACAAAGATTACGGTATTGAAATTGACGGCGTAAATACGGCTTATCTGTATTTTGGTATGTGGAAGAGTTCTTTTGCYTGGCATACAGAGGATATGGATTTATATTCAATAAACTACCTYCACTTTGGTGCACCAAAGACTTGGTATGCAATACCACCCGCATATGGCCGGAGATTAGAAAAGTTGGCGAATAGACTTTTCTATGAAAACTATCAAAACTGTAACGCATTTCTGCGTCACAAAATGACACTGATAAGTCCACAAGTATTGCGACAGAATAAAATACCGTTCAATAAAGTAACACAAGAAGCTGGAGAAATTATGATAACATTTCCTTTTGGCTATCATGCTGGTTTCAATCATGGTTTTAATGGCGCAGAGTCAACTAATTTCGGTTCTAAGCGTTGGATTGAGTATGGTAAGCGTGCCAGCATTTGTAATTGTCGGAAGGATATGGTGAAAATATCAATGGAAACATTTGTGCAGCGATTCCAGCCAGAACGTTATGAAAACTGGCTAAAAGGTATCGACTATGGTTGTCATCCAGAAGAACCTGGAAAAATTTGCGCTGCACCACCACCCACAATCAACAAATATTACTATTCTAAGAGGTAAGAAGAAGTTTTTGCAATTTATATTTTTATTTTGATAAAATTAACTGATGATTCTTACTATATGCAGAAGACAGTCTGAATCAATGGAGTCGGTAGCATCACAAAGCTCAACGTCAAAAGCTAAGGATTCCAAGCAAAAGCGTGGTTGCACCTCACTTGCTGTGCCAGAAGACCCCACCACCAATGCGTGTTTTGCCAAAGTGCCGAAAATTATATTAACGAAAATAGATAGTGCTAGCAGCAAAAATCTAGATTTTAATGCCATAGCAGTGGTGCGCCTTAAAAAACTTTGGAATAACATACCATGTGAAAAGGAAGGTAAGAATCTGCTCACAAACGGCATAATCAAAAATACCAAAAGGATGCGTTTTCAAACGAAAACTATAAAGCTGGATGATGAGGACTAGTCTCAAGTTAGATTTTTATTTTATTTAACATTACTTTGATTATTTATTTTTTATATCTATATGCATAAGGAATGATTTGCTATGCCATTAGATATTAAATATGTCAGCAGTTCTAACAAACGATGAAAAATGCTGTAAATGCTACAAAAGCCTTTACATTAAACGAGCTTTTTTATATAATATTAATATATTTTGTGTTTGTATGTAGGGTTATATTAAACTGCTGACATTTATCCATAATGGTTAGTGATTTGTAGCACTAAAATTAACACTAATTAATTTTACGTTTGTATGTAATTGCCAATTTCGTTTTATTTTATGAGATTTGTTAAACAAATCTGCAATTGCGGGAAAAATATTATTTTTTTCTAAAAGGATGTTCACATAGTCTAGTCTTGGCATTACTTTTCGCTGTCATCGTTGGCCATACAAAATTTTCCATTTTGAGCAATATTTTATATTTTCTAATGTTAAATAACATACACTTTTTTGATTTTTTGGACTCTGTGAATTTTCTACGAGTTATTATTTAAAAGTTGTATTTAGATTTAATAAAAATATATATGTTTTAACAAATGTATATTTAAATTTAGGTCTTTCGAGCAGGAATCACATGATGTGACAGAACAAAAAAAGAACAAACAGTTCCAGATGTGAACATTAGTATTATGTACATACAGTGCGTCGAAATGTGTGTGTATATAACGACTATGTTTAAAATTTATGTAATTATGTTACTTAATTCTTGTGACCATTTTTGTATTTAATGAAAGTCAAAACAAATTATATTTCTCATCATTAAAAATTCTTACCTAGTTTAGAACGACTATTTGGTCGAACAAAATTATTTAAGGGTCCTTCTCAAATCACTAATTGATTGAGTAAAACATACAAAACACCAATTGACAATTTTTCCTTTATAATTTTTGTTATGGGCCTATGTTGAAGTAAAAAGAATGTGAAATTGTATCATAACCATATGTTTGGTTTATTTAGYTATTAAGAATAGTACACATAAGTATGGACTGAATTGATGGTCTTCCAAGGCTACRCATAGAGTCCTACCCGATAAAGAAATTCAAGGTGTTCGGTTACTTGAGACAGTTTTTGTGTGAACGGCCCGCCATGGATTATGGTTTCTAAATCTCTGGTTTTTTTGCCACTAAAAAAATTGCAAGAGATTTGCTCAAACGAACAGTGTCGTATCCTCATATTCAGTTTAAATATTTTTATATATAAATTTTTCATACAAAAAAAGACATTAGGTTGTGTATTTCTAATAAATTAATACTCACAACTAAACTTATGTTTGGTTCGAGAAGAATACATATGTATTATATAATATAAAGTAATAAAAGTTGTAAAATAAAAAACAAAAAAAATAAATAAATAAAATACAGTGCTCAGACTTGGAGCAGTAATTGATGTCTACGTATATTATAATATTCATGTTGTCGCAGGTAATATTTGGAAATCGTAATCTATTCACTCATAATTCCCGTCCTGCTATATKGTAGCGAAAAGAAGAAACGACTGGCGCGCTGTTGTTAACTCGGCTATAATCGTTTAAGCGGTGACTACGCCAATTAAGAAGAAGAATATATTTTATTGTAACTTATTTCAAATTTTTAGAAATTGATCAATTCGATTAATTTTAATATAATTGAATCGATTAAGCATTTACCAACACTGATTCCTATTGTTTTTATCCTTATTCTGCTTCATCTCATGATCGCATGTTGGAAATAAATTCCTGGAAGTACATATCGGGCGATTTTTCGTTACTCTGCTATGCATTTATGTTCGCCTGGTATTCCGAATACATTTCTCCCACCGTTTCTCATACAAACAGCGAGCGCYGCTGAGCTGATTGATTCCGTTTGTTTGTAGTTCTTTCAACTGCGYACAGGCGATCATGAAAAGTAGGAAGGTATCGAATATTTCATAGTCAGGCGTTTAACAACAATAATTCAAATCTTCGTTGGAAGTAAGTTCCAGAAGTACACTTCGTGTCACCTACATTGCATTTATGTTCGCCTGGTGTGCAGAACTCCGATTACAAATTCAGCGAAAAACCGAAAGCGACGAAGTCAGTGAAAATTCTGGGAACCCACACAAAATTAAAATAAATGTAAAATTGCTAATTTTTTATATTTTATTATTTGCATTACATATCCAATGGATTTTATGATTAAAAACAAATAGTAAGCCCAAAAAGTAATGACGCTTCGAAATAAACTGAATGACATGATCTTTTTTGTTTGAAATATTATTGAAAAGTCAAAATAGAATTATTGTTTTCCAATAATTACAAATGTCATGCGTTCAATTAGTTAACTTATTCGTATTTATTTTTGAATGTAACATGCGTTACGTGAAGTTTGAAATTGGTTAAAATGCTAATTTAACAAAAAAAAAAAAAAAAAAATTAAAAATATGAAATAATTCTCAACGCCCCTGCACGAGTTGTGTATGTGCAACTGCTGATTGCAGTGATTTGAGTAAAACATTTAAGCCAAATAACTATAAGTATCCTTTTGTCCTTCCATACGTTCTAGATACTCCTTTTCGATTAGAATATCAATGCATTTTTTGATCACTTGCACCTTAGGTTTGAAGCGAGACGCCAACTGATTGAGTACTTCGGTAATAAGCTGGGTGTGATTGAGCTTCTTACGCATCTTCATAATACGTACAATGGCGGCCTGTATGAGCAGTTTGCGATCCTCTTCAATGTGTTTATGTACGGCTTCTTGCTCCACTTTGAGCTCAGTCTTAAGCGGTTGATTGATGTTAATGCGAAGCTTCTTGTTTTTATAATCCAAGTATAGCTCCATCACAGAATTGGGATTGAGTGAATTCTCATCGTCCGCACACACTAGCAGTTTGGCTTTCATCAAAATCTGTAGCACCTGTTGAAAAGTATGTATACATTGTAATGCGATTTGTTGGAATTTGTGGAATATGTAAATATTACCTGTTTTAGATTTTCTAAGCTAATTTGCGTATTTTCCTGCAATTGTTGTAAAGTGAATTTAGTTTGATCGTTGAACTGCAGCAGCACGGCCATTTGAAACGTGCTTGCTTGCAATGTATACCGATTACGGAAACAATTGGTCACCAAATCACCTTTGCACAGATTATATAACCAATTCAGTTTGCGGCCTGAATGCCGATTTGCATAGAATTCATTGAACTGCTGTACGGAACGTTCTAATTCGGAGGGTAGCAAAAATGTGGTACTCTGATTAAATGGCCATGAACCGGATGACAATACTTCAATGCTAAAATCAATTTCTTGTGGTATTCTTGCGTTCACCAAGTGCTGTTTGAAGCTAGCATTCAAATCCTTGGAGAGACCAATATCTTGGAACATCCTTTGCAATTTGATTGTGTATTCGTAGCCACAAGTTTGTTTCAATTTCGAAATCATTATCGCCTCCGCATCATCTGAAGCCGATGTATGATACACTAAACGTTTGGCAAGCATTTTTGAGTAGAACTTTTGGAAAACGTCCTTGTCTTCAATATATTTAAAGACAACCATAACTTGGTTCAAATTGTCCTCGAGCTCTTTATCTTCGGGATTCTTGGAAGATTTCTTCAACAATAAATCGCAGTATTTGGCAAGCAATTCTGGCGACTTATTGGCGCTATTCACCTGTGTCACTTCATTTAAGTTGATGAATTTCTCACATGCTTTGTCAAGTGCAGCCACAAAACCATTATCATTGTTGAAAGCCATGACCACGAGCCCATGATATTTCTTATGTACTTCTAATATGGTTTGCACATACAATTTCGGATCGTTTGCTGCTTCAGCGCCGGCTTTCTTTATGGCCTCAGTACCTTGCTCTAATATGTGCTCGCCAAGTAATAGCTTTAGATCGGTTAAATTTTCGGGATTGCGTGCTACTAAACTGTACATACGTTTCAAGTCATCATTCTTATCATCATTAAGAAATTTCTGAAATTCAGCGCGCAATCTAACTAAATGCTTCTCAATCAAAGCCTGTAGGAAGATATATATATCCAAATTTCGCTTGTTATTAATGAATACAAAACTAATATTAATAGATTAAATAATACCTGTTCACACGTCTTTATCAATATATTATGTGTACTCTCATGTAAATATGAAAACTCGTCACGATTCACTCGTTTGCTTTCTTCGTCAAGGCGATCTTCAACGTGCTTTAAATAATCAGATACTGAAGAGTTATTCAGATATACTTCCGATTCCTTTTTATAAAACTCAGCAGTTTTCAGTATAAACTTATTCTCAAAGTGATCTCTATATACAGATAATTTCTTGGAATTATCTGAATCTGTATCTTCTTCATTAAAGCCTAATTCCACATAAGAATTTATGACACTCTTTATGAGGTGACGATTTATAGTTTGAGAATTACGTTCCTCTTCAATGGAGCGCAGTACTGCATTTGTAACGGATTCATTTAGATTTTCAAATAAATTTTCCTTCCACGTAACCAATGCTAGTCGATATACGTCATATATACCCTTTTGACCCTCCTCGCATTCTCGCTTCACCCAATGCCGATTTAAATAACTGCATATACCGTTGAGCACTTTACTTGAGAATTGATATGATTCCCATTGCTTGGTGTAGTGCGTCAGCCTAATTTCTTCACCCTGAATATATTCAAAGGCTTTCTGTAATCTAGTTAAATAATTTTTAAGGAACTCCTTTAGACGGTCATATAATTTTTTGCCAACAAGTTGTGCGCCACCTGCACGAACCATAGAACGTTGCACAGTATTCACACTTGTACAATAGTTATAAACAAATGTGTACAGGTGCATATAACGATCAGTAGATAGATTCGACTTTTCTGGTTGAAACACTTGTTTAATGCCATCTTCCAATTCATTCCAGATATCATCGAGACTTGTTGGCTTCACTACCGCATTGGGACGCTGCATTTTCTTGGCTACGGGTGCAAATGCGCAAGAAGCGTTGCGTGTAGAAGTCGCAGTTTGAGACGTTAACGTTGCTGGTYGCTGCTCGTGCACCTGTCTTTTTGGGGCTCTATTACGCTTTATTTTTAATGGATTTATGATGGAAAATCTCTGCATTATAAAATATATGAAAAAAAAAAATTAATAAATATTAAATTAAAAAAAATAGTTTATTTGAAGTAGTGTTCGTTCGTTCGTTATTTGAATAGTCTTCGGTCACTGAAAAGTCGCTTTCCCAAATTTTCCAATTAAATATTATTTGTTTAAATTTGTTTGTTTATTGTGCCTGTAACCAGGATAAATTTGTGAGCTTAAACCGTTCTAACTGAAATGGGATAACATTTTAAACGCAAAATGTAACCAGTGGTGTTTAGRGTATTTATAAATAAAATGTATTGAAAGAAAATACCGTAGCACGTAAAATTGAATATATGCGTGGAATACACCTTCCTAACTGTTACCATTATTTTTTAGGGTTGTCTTGGAATATTAATATCTAATTAATGTTTAGTWATATTTACTAGCTCCACAAGTTATTACACATTTAGAAACTGTTTTATTATTGCAGAAAAGATTGATTTTCCTTCTTTGTGGTGTACACAAAAACATATGGCAACAGCCTTCCAACTTTCCAATTCAATTAACGCTACCTGATACCAGTATAGTTTCCTCACTTGCACTCACATATATGAAATAACTCCGTACGGAATGAGGAAGTAATATGATAAGAAAGAGAAACAAAATGATTTTTCAACAGCACTCTTCGCATCAAATTGGTATTAATTTTTTTCCTATTTAATTTATAAAAGGTTCGCAACTTTTGCTGGGGTCAACAATTTTGTGACCTCGGCGCAGTTGCTTGGCTTCGTAAATTTTTTTAAATTGCTCAATATCACATTTTCTCCTCTAAACCTTATGGTTACTTCACGATTTATGCCAATCCAATGAAATTGACTGAAAATCATGAAAAAGCCAGATATGTACATACATACACACGAGCTGCTTACATGCACAAATGGGCACCAACAAAAATGGATTTTTTCTGAAGTAATCTCACATTGCACGCTTATTAYATATTTCTTTAATTTATGTTTTCAATGTTTATTAGTTACCTTTAACACTTTTAATTTAGTTTCGTTAATTTATTTTCAATATTTTAAAAATTTGTATTGTTAATAATTCACGCATAATTCTCTTTGTATACAAAAATTAAATTACTATCTCAAAACACGATGACACACGATCATCGAAATCAAAATACAGTGAATTCTTGTTTAGGGCATATTCATTACATGAAACAACAAGATAGATACTTCACATTTATTTACTTCCTATAAATCACTTACACTTACAAAACAATGTTAAATTATGTATGTTATTAAAAATACAACAGCTCACTTCTACCAACTTTAACTAATAGAAATTATCATTTTTAATGTTTAGCTTTTCTTAGATGGGACAGCATAGAGTTGCTTCCAAGCACTGGAATGCTATTGTGAGCTGCCATATTTTTTCTTTTCGTAGCAATAATTGAAGTCGTTATTAGTAAACAATTAAGTTTTAACATATACTTCAAAAAAATTGAAAACTATTTTTGAATTTAATAGAATTTAAAGAAGCAATATTTATCTGAAAAAGCAGATTAGGCATTAAATATATATAATGAAATAGCGTGAGTGTGGCAAGTCTATACGTTGTTACCAATGTTGCTTAATTATTCTGCTATAAATTTTTTCTTAAGTGATTCCTTAATAAAAAAGGTGTTATGGGTAAATTTCCTATTTAACTTATTTAAAGTTGTAGTAATAAAAAAACAATGTGTTAACATTGCCATCTCAAAATAAAATAAAATATAAAATCAGATTTACATACTGTTTGTAACTTAGTGCTATCAATAAYGATTGTCGAAAAATAAAAAAATATAAAAAAGTATCTATTAATAAGTTAGAAACTTTTAAATCAAAAACGTATTTATATTTCGACCCACTTATAGTTGGATCTTCTTCGAGTACATATGTACATTCATAAATATTTTATTAGTATCACAAATTTGTTTCGAGTAGAGAGTTATAATATACCACGGAAAATGGAGAGTGCRGTATGCTCCCCAAATCTAACTTAACATATATGGATCTCAAAAACATAAATAAATACAATTCAAAAACCAGAACATTGTATAGCCTTGTAACCAAACGATTTTTCTGTTCCATTATGTAAGTAATATTTTGATGCAATTCATACTCATAATATTCGAATTTGTTGACGATTCACTTCGAATAAAGTATGATCTTCATCCTCACTATTATTATCCTCAATAGAAACGGGTAGAGGTACCAGTTCATGCGTACTACGATCACCTTGTACACCGTACCTGCGTTCAGCTCTCGATAAACGTAATCTTCGGCAGAATAAAAGACATGTTCACAACACGTGTGTTGGTGGGTGGTTTGTTATAAAGCAAAAAGCACTTACCTATAAACCCGTACCACAATAAAGAGCATTGCGCACATACTAAGGCCAATAAATATATAGAACCCCGTTATATACGAACCGGGCAAATCATCATCTTCATAATCGAGATTGGCATCTTTGGTTTTGTATTTCGTTTCTTCAACTACGTGACTAAAACGCTCTTTAGGTGCTATCGTTGGCTCAGCCTGCGACACAGGTGACAGTTTTTGTTGTTTTCCTACCGCGACGTTTTGATGCTCACTTTTCGTTGTTGTTATTTCTTCATGTGCTGGCTCTTCTTTAATGTTCTTATCGGTGACAACATGATGCAATTCATTCTCGGGAAGTTTGATTACTCCATTCACAAATGCCTTATCATCGTGTAAATCTTTTTTTTTTGTTTGATTCCCGGCAGAGACGTTTACTGTTAGCAAATATAAGCATACAATCAGTAGTGTAAAGCAATCCATTAATTTCAGTTTAGCCATCCTATGCTGCTGAAAAAATTTACTTTTATTTGCTACATTTGAGAAATATTTAATTGATTGTTTATTTACCCAACAAAATTGCTTAGCTCACACAACATACTCGCCTGTAGTGAATTGAATATTTTTATGCCGAAAGTAGTGTGGCCAGATGTTGAATGCCTATGAGCATTTGATGAATTTGTTCAACTTGACAGTATACATTGTCGTTACGTTTTATAATTTTTTTTAAATTATTTTTAAAATATTTGTTTTGTTTTATAAAGTTTTTTTTTGGAAAAGGTTCGAATATATTAACTGGAATGAAATTCTATAATTATTTTCATCACAGTTGCTGGCTACACCGAACAGCTGACTCTTGTTTACATTTACTAGCGCCGTAGTGTATGCAATTGTTTTGTGGTAATTCATTTGGAAGTACGCATATATTTACCAGTTACAATGTGGTGGATTTTTTTTTAAATATATGTGCTTCTAGTTGGATTTTTTTAAAGCTTAAAACAAATATTTCAGTTGAAAATAGTATTTTTTAATAATGTAGCGCTTTTCTGAGCGCCTTTAAAAAAAACCATTAGTTTCTGTATTGTCCTCAAACTCACCTTAGCGAYTTAAAAATACCTTTCTTTCAAATAAAACACCATGATTTATTGTAGATTATTAAATTTAATATTGTTTAATTATTTATGGTCTAGACTTTTTAACTAAATATTACACATATATGGAAACTAAATGTTTTATAATGCGTGCACATTTATATAATCGAATATCTCTTGCGGCTTGCCAAAAGAACGACAACTAATATATGTACATACACGTATGTATGTACATTTACACTAGTAAATAACATAATAGCGAAATTATTCATAAGAACATTCATTAGTTTTTATGTACATGTATATATTGYTATTTATTTATATTTATGCATGTATGTATATGTATTTATGTACATGTGGGAATTATATTAAAAATATTTTATTATTGAAACATGCTTACCACATATGTATGTATGTATGTATATATACCGTGTGTGTAAGTGTTTACTTAAGCGCGTACAAGGCAAACAAAAATGCGACTATTGTACAGCCTAACAACTAGCATCACATAGAGAATAATTTATAAACAATACTGCTGCCATACATGCATTTCGTTTAAGAAAATAACGAAAATTTATAAAAATTTTATATACAAACACATATAGAGGTGTCATGTAAGTATGTTTGTTGACATTTTGATCGATTTGTATTTTCAAGTTTTAATTAATTTCATATTAGTTTTATGTATGCATGTATGTATGTGTGTTTTTAATA
>NW_017537112.1:1722099-1725187 GCF_001853355.1 Bactrocera latifrons | reverse complement strand
CCTTCGTTGTACTCCATTAACATTAAATTAAATTGCTTACATTATATAAAATCAACTAAAAATATATTTCTCGATTTTTAATTATTTRTATTGAACATATTTTCGTCCTTATAATTAATTTTTATGAAGGGTTTAGCAGAAGAAAAGTCCAAAAAAATATTTTTATGAAGGATTTAGCAAAAGAAAAGTCAAAAAAATATATATATGTATGTATGTAGATAAAATAACAAGGAATGCAAAAAAAATTTAATTAAGCCAAGAAATAGAAATATTTAAATTGAAAAGCCACAAATTTTTGCATAATTATTACAAGGATAACAGACTTACAAAACAMATTTTTTTCACAATTTCCAGCGTTCTTTGACTCTTTCGTACATAATTTCAGTGTGTTTTTCATATTTAGAACGATTTTTTAAACACACAAAAAACACTTTTCCAAAACCAAAATTAATGAAAAGCAATTTGAAATCAAGCTCAAAATCGAAACTGGTTTCAATAAAAATTTCAAATAAAAATGCTAACTAATAATAATGAAACTCATTTATCTGACAGTTCTAATAAAAGTTCGCATAAACAAAAATTCGAAAACAAAATTTGATAAAACATGCGCATATGTCAAAGGTAAACTGCTTTTACGTATACGAGTATAATCTTAAGCTGACGTCTTTGCAATTTTGAATTTTATCTTAGTTTCGCTTACTTCGCGCTTTTTATTTTGCCTCCCATCTAGCTCTCAAATTTTGTATTTTACTGAAAGYTCTTAATTTTCTCTGCTTTCGCTTTAAATCATGCTGCCGAACATGCGCTTGCCGCGCGTCAACACCAAACTGACCACCATAACGGTGAGCAAGAAGAAGACCAGACTCAGAAATGTTGTGATGTAGCGACATCTTTGCCGGAATTTCTTTTCCTTTTCCATTTTGATGCGTAGCTGCTCGGCACGTGGCAGGTCCAAAGTGAAGTCGGACTCAGGGCGTGATGATGGCTTTAATGGTGGAAGAGGAAATATTTAAAATTAATAAAATGTTCAGTTCTTAGGGTGCAAGGAATAAGAAATGAGATTTGGAACAAAAATTAGAAAAAAAAAAGAATTTTACTTACATATATAAAATTATTATTATTATTATTTTATATTATTTTTTGTTTTATGTTTTTTATTATACATACATATGTATATATGTGTTTCTTATATATTTTTTTGAAAATCGGAGAAAATTTAAAACATTCATAAAAGTGTTCGGTTATATATTTTTATATGATCCTAGCAGTCTTTGATATTTCAAATTGGSTTAAAAGAAAGAGACTCTCAAAACTACAGTAATGCCACGATACAGGCTCTAAGCTTTAAAATGTAGAAATTCAGTGGATTGACAATTAATTCATAAAGTTATTATTAGTAAAAACACTGAGCTGATGCATTGATGTTGTTTATCATTATTTGCTACTAAAACTGTTATAAAAGACGAGTGTTTCTTTATTAACAGCAGYAGTAGCATTAGCAGCAGCAGAAACAGTAACAGTAACACTAAGAGAGAGTAACAGTAACAGTAACGGTAACAGCAGCAGCAAGAGTAACAGTAGGAGTGACAGTAACAGTAACAGTTATCAATTATAAATTTCGTATTATCTGAAATCTAGTTTATTTACTTATTACAACGACTTCACGCTTCGTAAATATACTACATTTTTCGTTCGTCATTTAAATAACGAATAAAATTAAATACTAAAATTGTTTAAGGTTCAAAATTCTGCAGTTTTTTGCCATAWATTTGTTTTGCCCTTCAACATTAGTGTTATTTCTTGGATTTTCCGCATTTTAACTTGAATTTTAATATAACCCAAAAACGTTGTAAATTTTAGTGAATTACAAAAGAAATCAAAATTTGCAAACAAAAAAAAAAAATCAGAAATATGATTATTAATTCACATTACATCAAAAGACTAATATGCCAAATCTTAAACCTATCTGAAACCAGTTTTCATGCAATAAATGTCACCTAATACGCTCCCTTTGGTCACAAGACATCATTAAACCCAGACAAAAAAGAAATAAATATTCGCAAACTGGGACGACACGCTCTTTTGCTCATATATTTGCATATGAGTTTGTACATACATATGTAAATTTGGGCTTGGAGTCACGCTGATTGACTGCTGCTTGCCTAAGGTTAACTGTGTTCGTGCGCACGCGTTGAATGAAGCGATTTTGTGTCGATTAGTCGCCGTTAGACGCTGACTTTTGTCTGTTTTTTGAAATTTTAATATTTATTTACATACTATAAATGTAGGCATATAATGGTTTTTTAAAGTGAGTAGCAAAATGATTTGAGTGTTTGACTAACTAACGGCGTATTGGGATGAAAATTACAACAATTTGAATGATGCCTAAAATCTACAATGTATGCTTAATGCTTCTTATATGTGATCTATTATTAATTATAAATGATCTAAGTTGATAGRCATTTCCGTTCAACCGCTGTTGTTGTAATTGTAGCGACAGAAAACATTCCTTAAGTAATTTCGAGGAATTGTGTCAAGAGAACTGTATAATATTATACATTACATATATATAATAATACGATTTAAACCAAATTCTTGTATGGAAACGTTTTTACTTATGAAATTTATTCTTGTTTTTTTTTTTTTAAATAATTTTACTTTTATGTGAATATCTTTTTTGTTCTCTCTATTAAAAGTCATCGCACAAATCAGTAAACCACTTAAACAATTAACAATATCAGTGCGCTGTAATAAACATAGAAACGGAAATGCAAAAAAATATAAAACTAATTAAGTTATAATGCAAAGTAGCAGCAATAATATACAACAAATTGCTTAAATACTTCTATTAAAAGCAATTAACAAATGCTACAAAGAGTGACCGTTTAAGAGTTTAATGGAAATTTGTTACGTATACGCTGTGAATGACATATCGATATAAGCCAACCGTGTAGGAATTATTTTGCAAATGATTTGTCAGTGTTTATTTTTTAAAGTTTGAAGTGAATATATAAATATCAAAAGTTGGATTTTGAATATTCTGTAAAAATAATTGTATAAAAATAATTCTTCAATATTTTTATTAATT
>NW_017537112.1:1713225-1721561 GCF_001853355.1 Bactrocera latifrons | reverse complement strand
ACAATTTTTATATTAACAATTTTAAATATTAAAAAAAGTATTTTTCATAAAGTTTAAATAGCAACATTTTTTATAATTATTGAATGTTATTTCAGTTTAATTGGTTTTTATTAAACCATTTTTTTACAATTAAATCGTTGATTAAATATTCATCACTTTTATACAACTAAAAAATTAGTTACCAACGGCTAATTAGACAAAGTAATCTTCAACTGGTGTCTTTGTAACCAATTTTTAAATTTTTAGTAAAATTTAAGAGTTTTGATAGCTTTATGAATTAAAAAATTTATAAACAAACTGGCTCTAAATTACTTAGTTTGACACTGAACTAGTTTGTTTTTAATACTGATTTCTCTTAATATTAATTTATTTGAACTGGTCAAAAGAATTTTCAATATTTCTMAAACGTTAGATGGASTTARAATAATATGTGCCGTTRATTGAATGCCAATTAAGGGCAAAACCAAAACGATTTGGGCTAATAGACGTTAAAAGCTATTTACTAARTCAAATATAAAATGATATCTATAAAGACCTAGTCCGAAACTACTTTACTAATTTTATGCTTTTTCCACAAAAACTCTAAGCTTTTGTATTAAACAAAAATATAGAAATTATATCAAAAATTGTTTGCTTTTATTTTTCTCGCACGGTGTACTTGTGATAATAGGYCCATAACAACACTAACAACAACAAATACCAATAAAGTTCAACAGCCGTCATTGTGGTTATTGTGGTCACTCACATATTGACAAGTAGTAGCCACGTAGCTAGCTAACTGATGGAAATTAAAAGCAATTAGCATGCGTTGAACTACAGCAACTGCAACAACAAAGTGGCCAATTGAATGAACATAACTATTTATATCGATATATGACCAGTATGTGTGTGTGTGTATGGGCAARAGCCAACGCTGGCCGATAACAACGACAAGCAACCTCTATTAATAACCTTCAATGGATGTGCGAAAAAATGTGCATATAAATACTTGTATTATTACATATGTGTATGTGCTTGTTTGTATTATATATATATGCACGTTTGTGTATTTGTAGGCGTGCAAGTGCAAGCATAAAATAGCTACTGTGCGCAAGTGCACAAGCTTGGCAGTCGGCCCACACACACACACTCTCATTTCGTTCCTCCATTTATTTATTTGCTCTCAAGATGTTTGTTGGTGCAAAATTCATTTCAAAAATATTGTAAGGAGGTGTTAAGAGGCGTAGAAGTCAAGTAGTCATCGCAGTCTGGACAGGCGTCGCACTTTTGGCTTGGCAAAGGCAAACAAAAAAATCAAAATTAAAAAACAAAAAAAAAAAAAAACTTGAAACAAAAAAATTTGAGACCAAAATGTTAACAGAAAGACAGCACAACAACAAACATTTTCTATGACCGCTAACAGGCAGTTAGCCATTCTTGCATAATCGTACACACGCTGGCATTGGCATTTTTATGGCGAATTCGCATTGTCTTCAATCGCGCTAAGCCGTAAAATAATCGAATTGTTTAAAATTTGAAGTTCACGCTGTCGATGTTTAACTTAAATGCTTATGCTTATCGCTTTTCAACAAATTTTTCTGTTATTTATTATTTTGATTACTTGCTATGAGTACATACATATGTACATCCACACATAAGCACTCATGGGGGCACTTGGTAGGTTGGTAGAAATTCCAGCGCGTCATCACCACTGAAATACCAGTAGCTATTGGCTATTAGTTGCTAGCTGTTGTCGATGACGCCATCAGACGCTGATTTTTTCGTATGCAAGACGCGCACGCGTACATTGTTGAGCTACAAGGAGCTGGCTGACTGGACGGCTCTCAGCACATAATGTTTGAAAGTGCTTATTGTTGTGGTATATGTATATTTATATTTTTATTTTTAGAAAAAAAGGTAAGGTATTACCCACATTCATCAGCGTGTTTGTTGTTATTATTGCTAATTTAGAAGCTATGCTAATAAAAGTTCGGTTTTAATGCATGAGACTATTTGCCAGTGACAATGACATTGCCCTTCGTCTACTTACAGTACGCAGTGGTATGTGCTGTTTTCTACAAGCCGCGTACTCAGCTGAGCGCTTGAACTTCCGTTCGCATGTTTCAATTGATTCTTAAGTTTCGGTTAGTCACCGAGTAATTACTGGGTAATTTTGGTTAGCTTCCTGTTACGGCAATTTTTTAAACACAAATGTATGTAGGCATATATAGAAATTGTTGGCAATTAGTTTTTCGGCATAAATAAATGTGTTTTAATGGTTGTTGAATAATATCATATATTTTTGTAATAAGAAATAATTATAGATACTATTATTATTACTATTACATCACAGTTATTTTCAATTAAAATAATAAGCAAAACATTTAAATTAAAAGTAAGATGCATTTTAAGCAGTTAATATATTTTTAATTACCGACAGACCGTTGTAGTTGAATTACATTTTTTATTATTATCAAACTATTTTCTCAACATCTCTTATGGATCGACTCAACCATTTTGCTTGATGATAATGAAGTGTGTCAATATTGGAGCCGTACTTAAAAGAACTTAATCTTTTGCAAAAAGGACGTCGAGTAAAGGTTTGTACTAAAATTTGTGAAAAATTTGTGAAAAATTTGTTTTTTTTTAGTCCGGTTTAATTCTGATCTCATGTTATGTATAATATTTAAACCATTTGAAAGATTTCCGATACCCTAATAACATTTTTAGATACACGAATGTTGGGGTTTCTTTAAGCTCACAGAATATTCGGGTTTCCGGGAAAATTTGATAGGAATATTCAAAGACGATTGAATTTTTTTCAAAAAGAGTACCGTAAACAGATCTCTTTGGACTTGCTTGATCGTGCGAATTAAGAACCCACATTCATGGAGAACACTATAGCTGCCGATAGAACTTGGGTTTATGAGTTTGACATGCAAACAAGTCAAAAATAATCGGAATGGAGGAAAAAACGAGCCGAAACCAAAAAACCGCGCCAAAACCACTCAAAAATCGAAGTGATGCTCATTTCTCGATAAGTGTGGTTTGGTGCATCATGAAATTGTTCCGGAGGGACCTACCGTCAATAAGCAGTTTTATTTRGCCGTATTGAGGACCTACCGTCAATAAAAAGTTTTATTTGGTCGTATTGAGGCGTATGCGTGAGAATATCTGTCGAAAACGGTCGGTATTGTGGAAGAGCAATTCATGGATTTTCCACGATGATAATGCACCATCGCATCGAGCCACGATTGTGACCAATTCAAAGTCAAAAACACAATGAATCCCATCGATCAACTACCATTTTTACCAGATTTCGCACGTGTGATTTTTCTTGCYCCTCAAATTAAAATTGCYGCTCCGTGGAACCTGTTTTCAGTCGATCGAAAAAATAAAACCAGTTTCTCTGAAAAAGCTGAAGGCCATTCCAAAAAGTGCTTATGAAAAATGTTTCGAGCATTGCAKCTGGTGGGGACTATTTTGAAGGCGACAAAATAAATATTGATKAATAATTAAATATTTTGCATTTTATTTACAATTTCCGGGTACTTTTTYTGTCGCAATCTAYACTAATTTTAAAGTTGTTTATTACTAGTTGATTTTTCAACTGCGCAATCACAGCAAAAAAGTAAAAGTGAAATAATATTGGCAGATTTGTGGATCGGATATTTCAATACTTAACTTCAGATTGGCAATTATCAGAGTTTTYTGCATTTTATGTGATTTTTGAGATATTGTCAAATAACGATTTTTAAGTAGAGGCCACATCAATGATCGATCATAAAATAATAAATTTAATATTTCGATCCTATTTCTTTTCAATATTTCGTGTAAAGGGTAGGTATTCTGTTTATGGTAATTGGAAGGAACTCACTTTTGAAGATTTACTTCTAATAGTTTTTGAGATTTAAATTTTAGTATAATATGGCAAGGTATATGGAAAATAAACTTATATTCGAAAGATTATTTTTATGAGGAAGAGACATCTATAGTTCAATATTATTTTTGGAGCAATACTATAAAACTTTAGAAGGATTGAATGAAGTTAATTTTTTGAGTGATGGCATCTTGATGCTGCAACGAGAAGTTTGTTTAGTTTATTACACTCAAAGGTGTGATGAGTCGGAGAAAACTAATATGTGTTTTCCTAGCCTTATTTGACTTTCTGTCCTGCTATATATTCAGCTTTAAAAGTTGAAATTGCATTTATTAAAAAATGCAATAAAGATTATAGTCTTCTAAGCACTAGCCTGYAGCTTAATATATCTACATACATACATATATAGTTTATTTATACAAAATTATTTTATGGTTACTTCCCATTTGCCTAAATGACTAACTTATGTGATCGTTATGGAAATGCCATATTTGGCCAAACTGTTCGCATTTTATCACAAATCGGTTGAAAACGCCAACTGCAGTACATAGTAAATTACCATATTATAAATATCCATTTCGGGTAGAACACAAATCAAGCTATGCGCCAATGCAACGCATTAATAATCCATGTTACCAGCGCCAAGTGAAGCAAGGGCGGAGACCTGTAAGACACAGATAGCCCAAAGCGTGATTTGTAATGCATCACTGAATTGCGAACAAGCTGCCGTGGTAAGACACTGCAGCAGCTGCAATTGCAATATTTTGGTTATGGCAAAGCTCTACATAACTATACCTTTGTATATATGCATATGTATGATTGTCAACGCAAATTGGCTGACCGAAAGCAAAGCATTGAGCGTCAGCACCAAAATGTGCAGCTTRGCAATCAGCAGCAGCGAGCTTGAAGATCATTTGGCAAATATTTGCAAATTACGACCGTAACGTTACGATGGAGCAGTGTAACCAGCGGGTAGCTTAATAAGCACAATAACATTTATATATGTACGTACATATGTATGTATGTACATATGTATATGATATGTGCATTTCTGGTATCTTTGTGTGGTAAAGCTGAGTTTGTGAAACTTAATGTTGGCTTAGTTTTGAAAAGACGCATAAAATTCAAAACTAGCCCGAAAATAACTAGTTACGTACTAGTTAAAGTTTAATTAATTTTGGTATACTTTGAGAAAATTATAGTAATTTAATTTAAATCTAATTGCGCAAAATATTCGAAACTAGCTCGAAAATAACTAGTTACATACTAGTTAAAGTTTGATTAATTTTGGTTTACTTTGAGTCAATTAAGATAATTTTACTTCATTCCAATTGTGTTTTAATTACGAGCAACTAAATTAGCTCGAAATAGATTTCATAAGCAAACGTCTACACATACAAACACAAATGGAGAAAAGTAAAGCGCAATGTGGTCACAATGCCACTCTTAGTTATCGCAACTAACGAATTTTCCAGTAGCACTTATCTACACACCCACACACATACTTGCTTATACAAATAAATCAATACTGGTGCGCCGAAGAATGAGTTGCCTTTATTTGTCCTACCCATAATGTGACTCAATGCCTCCAAGCACACACTTACATCTGTAGCTGTGTAGGTTTCAGTTTTCGCTTAGCAACTAAATATGATCATTTGACGGTGGAACGGTTGTATATTTGTACATATATATGTATATTCATTGCAGCTGCGGTTACTACATTTGCACTGCTTTGCACGGCATTGCAAGCTTTGACCGATAAATGCGGCTGCTGCCGCCGCCAGTTGCAATGCCACGTCATAAATACCAGTAATGCCGTCTAAAGCTAAACTAACGGCACAGCAGTGCGCCTAGACGCTAGGCCAGACCAATATAGCTGTAACGGTCTTAGCCACAATGCAACCTAGTTTTGATTTTCGGCAATACGATACTAAAGTGGAATTTTTTATAATACCATAAAAGTGTACTGGTAAATGGCAGAGGACTAAGGGGTAGTTGCAAGAACTTCTGAAGAAAGGTAATATAGTACGAGTACATTTATATGATATGATTGTAAAGAAATCGGAAAAATGTGCGTCAAAGCTATGATACCGTTCACGGGTGCATTTCTTATAGCATAAAAGGCTTTAAAAATATCGTTATCTTTATTTTGATTGGCTTGTCTGTATGGCAGCTATATGATATATTCGTCCGATTTGAATTATTTCTTTAGAGATTCTTCCATTGACTWGGACAATCAGTGCCAAATTTCAGGAAGATATCTCGTCAAGTAAAATAGATTTCCATACAAAGAATTGATTTTGATTTTTCTTTTTGTTTGGAAGCTGCATGCTATAGTTGCCCAATATCAGCCCTACAATTGAACAGCTCTTTGGAGGAAAAGTACGTATGCAAAAATTCAAATCGATATCTGAAATACTGAGTGACTAGTTCATGTACTATATATACAGACAGGCGGATAGGAAAACTTTGCTATATACTTATATATACATATTTTATAGGATCTCCAAAGTTGTGGCAAACTTAATATACCATGTTCGGGTATAAAAACTGTGTATATCGCTGTGTATATCGCCACCTAAAACATAAAACGACGTAGCAAAAAAAGGAAATCGTTGCTAGATATAATAGCCACTATATTACCTTTTTATAACCAAAAATCAAATTTTGTTTCAATATTAGTGGCTTCGCCTGTAAACTTATAAATAGTGATGTTACGTTATTTTGCATTTTAGCTGACGATATATTGCTTGGTAACTGTGATCAAAATCACGTTAATCACCCACCTCCAAACATATCAACAAAAAAAAAAAAAATATATTTATGATCAAAGACAATAAACCATTGTACTCTGATTAGAATTAATTTTAATGTTRTTGAATGAACTGCATAGATCCCGAAGAAATGGCTAATAAACAGGTTCAATTATTTAATAAGCTAGTTTTTTTGAGCGAATGCGATTTTACGCCAACTATTTATTTTTACCTCATAAAATCGAAGTTGATTTTGCACAGAAGCAGCTCCAACGTGAACTGAACTGTGGCAACCAAGGCAAAGCAGTATGTTTGGCAAGTGCGAAATACCAAAGCAAACAACGAGTTATAGCAATTGTTGCAGCTGATAAGCACTTTTGGAGAAAAAAAATACACAAAAATCAAATATTTGTTATTGGCACAGACWGCCCTGCTTCTTTTTGGCATGTTGCTGACATTTGAAAATAAGCATCTCTGCAAAGTGCAATTTCACACGCACATAATATTTTAAACGAAATATACATATATTTCTTTGTAACCAACAGGAAAATGGCAACTCATCTGAGATATATTCGGGCTGAGTTTACTTTATTCATTCTTAATATTTATTTTATAAAATATTTTAAAAACAACAGTAATTAAGAAAATTGGTTAAAAAACACATAGCGACTTTTTACAGTATAACAATATAATTTAGAATCACTCTGCGTTGCTTCAGGCGTTTTAAAAAATAATATTTACAAGATCTGCTTTTGGAAATTCAAAGCCTGCATAGATGATAATGAGCAAGCAAAAATATCTGCGTCATTATATTTTTTTCATAAAGTATATTTCCTGCCCTTCTAAAATTGTATACTTAATTTGTATTTCCTTCACCCATTGTGAATCGCCTCACGTCTGCATGCAGCCCTTTGCACCTCCTCCCTTTAGTATCAAGCATACAGACGCTGATGTATTATGGCACTGTATTTTTTAGTGACGTCTGTGTAGCAAATATATTTTATTTTATTCTTTATTCTTTGATTATTATAAATATATGCATATGTATATGTTCGTTTAGTTTTTAATGTGTCACCATGACTGTGAAGCTCTGTTATCTACAATTATAAACAAAACGTATGTTTTATCCACTCTTATCTGCAGAAAAAACCCGACTGGTCCAAGGGCAAACCCGGTGATGCTAAGGTAAAGGAGGAAGTTGAAGCCGATGCCTAAGCTCGTACCCGACCTGTGTGTGACTCCCGCCCTAATTATAAATTTTACTTAAAGTTTTTTATTCATTCAAACAACATCAGATTTATGAATATACTTCATTATTTACAAATATATATTTTTTAAAAAGTAATTTTAATTGTTACAAACCAAAAACAACAAAAGCACTACTCTACACTTTAAATCGCCTTCTCTAAATTCTCAAAAAAAAAAAACAATGGTACAGCAACAAAACAGAAAGCAATTGTATAGAAATACTAATTAAAGCAAAGCCACAGCTGTTCAATGCAGTACTAGAAAATTATTGTGTTAGTTAATAACAACAAAGAAATACAAAAAAAATCAAAAAATTTATCAAAAATTGACGCAAGCAAACTTTTTAATTGTAATGTATAAACAAAACAAAAACTAAAAAAGAAAAAACACAAAAAAATTTTTAAACACCAACAAGATTTTTGTTATCACTTTTTTGATTTTTACGTGATTTTAGTTCATTATCGAATTAATTTAAA
>NW_017537112.1:1707319-1713199 GCF_001853355.1 Bactrocera latifrons | reverse complement strand
ATAGTAAAATCTGTATATAATTGATTTATTTAAATAAAAAGGTTTGCTTTTGAAAGTTCATTGCTTAAGTCTTCTGTTTTAAAATCAGTATGTAAATATATATTATATATTTATAATTGCCTTAGGCAGAACTTAACAGCGTACTGGTTAGAAAACTGTTCAGCAAATTTTATTGTTATGAGAAATTACTACCTTTTCTACTGCCTAAAGAGTTCAAGAGCCACCTAGACTCTTCTCTTTGTAAATACTTCATTCAATGTTAACCTTTTATAAAGATTAGAGCACTAAAAGTCCGACCTTTTGTACTTCTACCATTAAATGAGATCAAAGTGATCCGAAATGTAGGCAAAAATTTGTATGTGCTATGTATTGCCTACCTTTAGGCATATTTTCAGATAATACACAGATAATACGCACAATATGCTGTTAATAAAAACAAATGCCGAAAGTGACACTCAGAAAACAAATATATTGGAAATTCGTTGGAGAGACCTGTACAACACTAATGCAATTTTTAAAAAGATATGAAGTACCTTTAAATGGAGCATGTTTCACGACTCAAAATTAGTGGATTGAAGTATGAATGGGCATGTGGGGTTTAAAAGTTTAAAAAAAATGGGCGTGACTCCTCTTCTAAATAGGATTCAAGTATAACTATATCTCGCAAACCACTTAAGGGATTTAAAATTAAATATTTCACTAGAATTTCTAATGGTTACAAACATACACTATTAACAAAGAAATTCTGAAATTTTTGTAAAAAATTATTTTAAGCTCTGCCCATTGCGTTGCCATTCCCGGTGACGCCTCGGAAAAAAAGATGCGCCCTCGTTGGCAGGATAGCTTTTTACAGTATCATCTAAGGTGAAAAAGCAAGTATTTTAGTTAAAACCTTAATTTAGGGCTAGGACGAAGGGGAAAATCTAAAAATTGGATTTTTGGTAGACATTTTTACAAAAAAATTAAAATTTCAATGAAAATTTCCGACATTGTTTTTCAAATAGTTGTAATTGAAAAAAATATACTTCGTTCAAGTCAGTAAGAACTGTATTTCCAAAACCTGTGTAAAATTTCATGAAAATGGATTGAGTAGTTCTCGAGAAATCTTGCCAGTTCTCGAGAAATCATAAACACAGTTTCGAGAAAAACGKGTTTGAAAGCGTCTCAAGGCTGTATCTCTGCAACTATTACTAGGATAAACTTGAAACCTTAGGACAATATTCTAGAGRTGTTGTAAAATTTAATAAGACAATAAAAAAAATCGATTTTTACAAACCCGTAAATCCATGTATCCTCTTAAGCTAAACCAACAAAATTTGCTCAGAACAAGTCCGACCAACCATTTAACCTCATATTCTGTAAAAATTGATGAAGTGGGATGATAACGAAACTCACTGGCCATATAACGGTTTTGTTGAAAGTCTCTAAAAGGACGATAATTTTACATTCAAGATGGTATGAAAGGCCTGCATAAGAGTCAGTATAAAAATTGGACAAGGGGGTTGGCATCAGCCACTTTTAGTTTAAATTTAAAATATTGGGGACTAGTCCATCAACCACGCCTACATATATGTACCTATATRACACAATTTTAATATCATCTGACCTTTTTTACTTTACAGTATATAAATCAAGCACCTATGAAAACTTCGAAACAAAACTTTGCACTAAAAATTGCCTTCAAGATATGCCATCTCTTACCTAAAAATAGTTGTAATAGGGCCAAAMATGTGTACGAGTATGTGGCATATACTGATTATGTGGACCACAGTGCTTATATTTGACTTTGTACCGATAATATCGCTCAATATGTGGTATAAATTAAGGAAATTAGGAAAGGAGTGAGTTGCTATTGACTTATGAAACATCCGAAAATATTCCCAAGACCATGACCTTCGAAATTTTCGTTAGTGGAAAGTGTTCGGTTATACCCGAATTTGGGACTCACTTACTTTTTGTAGTTATATTTTTTATGTACTGAACCATTTTGTAGGAGAATGGATTCATGTGTAGAAGTTCACGCAAATGAGGAAAATTCTCTGATTGCCATTGACTTGGGAGTGGCCAGAAACGATTCTTTTACATATGGCTCAAGCAACTCACGACTTTCGGTTCTAGACCAAGTATCCTCTGGATAACCAAAGAACATCCGTTTGAAGTCGAGCTAAAGTGAGAAGGCGAACAATCGCTCCTCAGGGTTGTGCGCTGGGTTAACGACCCATTTTGTTAAGACTTAATTTTATTGTTATTTTGAAAGGGATTTTTCCGACTGGGTATTACATTTTTATAATTTTGCTCGCAAGTATAGGTGAGAAATTTCATTTTCGTTGCGTTCGACTTGAAACTAGTCGGCGGCACGTTGGTGAAGGTCGTTCAAACTGGCGTGCTTTTGCAGTGGCACTTTCATGTGTGGATTATTTATCCCGTTGCCATAGCAGTWATAGTGCTAATATTTTGGGAAGACCTGTTTGAGGCACGCACACACAGACTTACATATGTATGTATGTGGAATGCGTCGATGAGCAATAATTTATATAAATATAYACACATATATATATTTATATTTAGACGCAAATATATGTATATATGTAGATATTAACATATGAATTTTGCCAGAATGCGGTTGCACTAGTCGTCAGTGCTGTTGCTTAGACTCCAACTTTTACACACAACGCGAACGAGTTCGCCAACAATTTACGCACAAATATTTGCAATGTAATCGAACGTCCTTAAAGGTCATTTCAACAGCAAACTGGGCTGTGTGTGGCAGGCAATATGTGGCTACATATGTGCGTTTGGATTTGGCGCAGCACGTCACACCGGTTTTCATGCTACATAAGCGCCTACTATGCTGCAATAAAGTGACTGAGTTACTTGCAACATTCGCGTTGTTGTTGTTGGCGTGTGGAAAAGAATGGAATTTACCCAAGTCAGTGTGACTAAATGACATATATATGCACAAAAACAAAATTATATATAAATAATTTTGTTGTTGTTGTAAATGGAGCTGTTTAGTGGTTGCTGCCTGCCAGTGAGTGGCGCTGCACAATCGCATCGTGATGGCAGCACTTTGCATTCTTATCGCCAACACCATCTGTTTTTTGTTGCTATTGTGGTTGTTGTTGTACGACATTTTGGCATAAAGCGCGTGAAGTGCAACGCAGCGTGGGCTGACTGAGAAGAGCAAAGACACGTTATTATCTTTGTTGTTGTATATTTTGAATTTTATTTTGTGATATTCCTCAAGTTGCTCTATTCACTTGTACAACAAAAGCATGCATAAAGAGCATAAAGAGGAAATTTGTGTTTCTCCTTTGAAGGCAAGTCTTATAAAATAACAACAACAACAAATATGAAGTGAAAAGAATTATAGTGATTGCTTAGCTAGCAGAAGAATGCAGAGTAGCAGCAGTTGAGGAAGAAGGTGTAACAGCTTCGTTGTGTAGGCATTAAGTGCAAATTGCCAACAGCAACAACAACAAGTGGTTGCTGCAATGATTTGATGGTTTTTTTGCATTCTTGCGTGCGCTGTTGCAGTTTGCTTTGCTTTTTTTTATTGTTATTGTTGTTGTGTGTTGTGTTTTTTCGTGTTGCCTCCACAATACAATGCAATTATGATTCGCTTTCGTTACCGCATACATAATTCTAGGCTCGCATATGTGCCGTTGTGTACGTGTGCGACTTGTTTCTTCTTAAGTTACTGTGGTAACGGAATTTAAAGGTCAACGTGTTGTTTACCTCTTCCTTTTACGCCACATCTTGATTGGCTTCTCAAAGCAATTCAGCGCATTTATTTCTGCAGCTTATTCTTATGTTTTGGCGTTATTTGCTTCCTTAAGCGCTGCTGTAACTGCCACTGTGTGCGTACTAGAATGCAGACTGGTATTAAGCTCACAGATTCTTTGTTCTTTACATTATTTCAGCTGCTTTGGTATCGTTTTTCTTTCATACTTTTATATATGGTAATCGCCGTAGTCTTTGTGCCATTGTATCAACTTATGTATGTATATGTAACTATGCATGTAAGTATGTATGTATGTATGTATGTATGTAYAATATGCATTTATGATTGCCAAAGTCTCATCTYTGTGGSTCATATGCGGGTAGGCAAGTTGAAGCGYTTGTTGTTGGTGGCTGCGTTTGTGCGCCTTTTTCAGTTAATGTTATTTATGGTGATTGCCTAGAGCTTAAGTTTGAAAATTCTCTGTAACTAATTAAAGAAAATTTAATGCGCCGCATTGCAAAATATTTGTTTAGAACGTTGGCAGCTCATTGTGGCAGTAATCGTGAGTCAGGCAGTACTTTAATTGGCGGCTTTATGCAGAAATCAAAGCATCTTGCGATTCTTAAGAGAATTCGAAGGAAGAATACTTTTTGATAAATCGACTTGAAAACCGCTCAGAAAATGTCGAAATAAAAGCTCAAGTATTAATTACTTTAARCAACAAAAATGTTTGCAATTAATTAGTGGAAAATTTTTATATGAACACTAAATATTTTAAACTTTGACATTTGCATTCAAATTTAAAAAGAACTTTTTTATAATATTATAATATTTTTATTTTTCAATATCTGCGTAGAAATTTTAAATAGAAGAACTTTTTCCAATTTTCTAATTTTTTATAAGAATATTTTATGAATGGCACCAAATCAATAACGAACGTTATATCTTACGGCTGAAGTCTAGCATATGAAGTTGCTGGTATAAAACCTCGATAACCCTATAAAAAAATATATAAATTATGTTGAGTTGAGTGGTTTTAGCCATGTCTAAAATCTTCTTCTAGAGGAAGAGTAAGGCCACCACACSGTTGGAATGACSAGGTGGAGAAAGAGCTGACTACACTTGGGAGCTGTTGTAAACTCCATTATAACCAACTAAGCGTTCTCTACGTCAGTAAAGAAGAATAAGAAGTATGTTGTGATTTTGCCRTTAGCATTCTAATATCTCAAAACATTTCTAAATATGTTTTTTTTAATACTTTTCGGGATTACTAAATAATCTTATCAGTATAATGCCTTGACCAATAGGCCCATATATTCGACGCTTTGAACTGGAATTTCTAACAAGGTTATATTTTCAATTACAATGAAATTGAATGCACTTTTCGGAGATTTTAGTTTTGGTTTCATCAAAAAAAAATTTATAAATTAACAAGAGCATGAGATAAAGAAACATAACAATATGGGAAACGAATAGACAAGGTATAAGTAAAGCTTACAGTTGAAAAAAGTTCTTATATTATAGTATTTTGAGTGTTGACACTTGTTTAAGCATTTATTTCGGCAAAACGGATATAAAATATTTATCTATTTAAAGAAGGCTTTTAATTATTTTTTCATAAAGAGTTGCCACCTGTTTACAAAGAAAATATATATATGTATATATAGTACAATAAAATTGACAACAGTAACGAATTGTTTCATTGCCGTTATCACATTACACATGTTTCAAAAATATTATTACAGAGTTATAATTGAATTGGGTATGTTTAAAATTTAATGCCATATGTTTAAAAATTTAATTCAAATAAAAGTGATAATCGTATAGAATGGGCAAACGCTATTGACGGCTCACAAACTGAAATTTGGAATTACCTAATTTAAAAAAGTTCTTATCTTGTAATATTTTGAGAGTTGTCATCTGTTTAAAAATTTACTTCAGCTAAACTGATATAAAAAAATATATATTTAAAGAAAGTTTTTAATTATTTTTTCATTAAGAGCTGCCACTTGTTTACAAAATATTAAAWAAAAATATTGTTCAATAAAATTGACAACATCAAGGAAATGTTTCAATGCCAAATTATACAGGTTTTAAAAATATTGTATATGATAAATAATGAGTGAACGCTAATCTAATGTCTAACAAATTAAAAA
>NW_017537112.1:1702149-1706987 GCF_001853355.1 Bactrocera latifrons | reverse complement strand
TTAATTAAATTCTATAATTTTTGTTGCCAAAATTGTTTTACCTTCATTTTTTTTATCTAATTATATGTGCGCTGGAAAAGGTTTTTAAAKAGTAAGTAGGTCAACACCAACAGCGCGCAACAGTTGGAGACAAAAACTAATTTTTGGGCAGGTGTCATAAATTTTCATTGCTGTCAAGCTCGTAATTGCATTTGCTGCAATCGGCGCAGAAAATTGCCTTACCACCGGCTGATGCAATTCAATGAAAATYAAATAATAAAATTGCTGAACCAAACTGAAAACAATTGCAACAAAATTAAGGAGCACAACACCGCTAAGTGGTGCTTGTAACAATTGTTGCTGTTGTGCCGGTGTACAATAGGCTATGTCTTTGACCGATTGACCAACTAACTGATTGACCTGATTGTTATCGGTAACACACTCACACAKAAATACACGGCATACATTTGTGTGTAAGTGCAACGCATTTGTGCTTTGCGCAGGCGCAGCCAACAGACCACTTGWAAACAGGTTGGCCAGCAATTGTAGTTGTAATTGCGCTGCGGCACTTTTCCACAATAAATCTTTTTCGAAATGAAATTGAACTTAAATGCTCTCTTTCTTACGGTCCAAACGTTTAGGCGCCTGATTTTCTACGCTTGTAATGTAGCATTGACCCCGCGCTAAAAAAGCCTTTGTACGCGTGTGTGTGTGCCCGTATATGACCTATGCATTCGAAAAAATTAATTACGCACGACACGCCAGAAGGTCACAGCGCCAGCATTCATTACAAGTAGGCGCCGAATTTTCTTAACCAAAATTTGTGTGTGTGTGTGTGTGTGTGTATAAAATAGTTTTTTGAAAATTAAAGCGTCATTAAATGTGTTTACAATTAACTTACGCCAAGACACGGCAACAAGGTCTTCTTATGTAATTATTTCGTGTTGTTTTGTTGCTTAGTATAAAGTAACAACAAATTGGGCAAAATAAAAACTTATTTACATATATCAATCGCGACTAACACTAACTTAGTTATAAAYTGCAAATGCTTCCGAATTGTAGCTGAAGCCGCGAGTGTGTGTCTGCGGCGCTTCAATGTTGAGTGAGCGTTTAAAATTAATTGCGGAAGATCATCCGCTATGCAAGKCATAAAAACACCAGCACAACAACAAATTGCTTGTACATTAAATGGAGGTTGTTAACCAAGCTCAATGAATAAATGAAAACACATYAAAAGTTAGTGACTCTAATTAGAGCTGCAATTTAGTCTGTCTAAATTAGATAGCCAAAGAACTCTTTGCAGCTAAAATAGTTAATTTTAAGTCGAAAACGAATAGAGGAAATAAATTTAATTATGAAATTGTACAATACCTCTAATCAAGCATATAAATTGAAAAGTTAAAGAACTCATTTATTTTTTAACTTATTTAAGCGTAATCGGCAACTTATTATTGTTTTAATAGACGAGCGAAGAAGCAAGAACTTCAAAGGTAATGAAATGCAAATTAACAGTAATGCCATAACATAACCGGTGATCAAAGTAGAGGAACTTTTCCCAAAAGCCTTTTTTTGACAGTATACGCTTGAATCGTATCAAGCTGTCATGCTATTTTTGATCAATATTGTTTGGCATTTCATCATGCCCGCTTCTTTGCGACTATTCACATGAACATGGAGATGGAATTACTTAAAGCAAGATCGCCAAAATAATATGGAAAGGCCCCGAAGAAAAACGCATCCTTTCTACWKATMCKATCTCAAAAGRACTGCAGGACGGTTGTTGGTTGAATGACAAGTCACATATGACACACACATATCATATGTGAGCAGGGTGGGCATGAGTAAAAATGATATTTGGAGAAAGTGCAGAAAAGTATGCATGAGAAAAATGCTGGAACACCAGTTTAGAAATTTAGGCGCTTTACAGTTCCAGGTACTTAAAATTAGACACTAAATCGCCGTCGAGGTTCTCAAAAAGCATCATACAGAAGAATACTTCAGCTCAAATTAAACTGAACCTCTAGTCTAGCTTTACTTTAAAGCATTACTCGTTTGTAAGATTTCAAAATTTGGTATTTTCAAATATAAAGTCATATAACTTTTTTGAAGTTTTACGATTCGATCTCTTTAAGGCTCTTTAAGGCCTTCTCCTCTAGGCTTCAAAAATTCGAGTTTTTGAGAATTTTTTTTGGGAGGAAAACAAATAATTGATTAAAACGAAATTTCTAGGGTTTATAGTTATATATTTCAGCATCCTTTGCAAATTTTGTGGATACGAAATCTTTGATAGATAGAAGCAATTGCGCAATGCTTCTCGCATATGCATCTGTCGGTCGGCTGGCGGAATGCAGGTCGCAATTTCTATCGGAAACAAAAAATTCAAAGAGATTAATATTTTTAATAACTCATCCTCTAGCTAAACCAAGAAAATTCCAAAAAAAAGTGTAAAGTTATACAAATTTTTAAAAATTGAAAAAAGTGGTTTTTGATAAAAAAAAACTTTGACTTTATGTTATTGAAAAGTATGTACAAGCTTGACTTTTTTAGTTTTTTTGTTTAAATAGAAGATAATTTATTGCCAAGTTAATAAATTGTGCCCCAATTTCATACGATGTTTAGTTGTTTTTCTATCCTGCCCGCCATTTAAGAAAAATCTTAAACATGAATTACCGAGAAATCGCGCGTCAAAATTTTCGCATTCTGCCCAAGCGCTATATATATCTGCGAGATGCTCGGTCATTAGTTCCCTTGTAGCTTCAACAATATTTCGAATTCCCATCTATAGCTTTGGGGACATATTCTTGGATAATTTGTAAAAAGATTTAGGCCAAAAAAATTGATTTTTTGAAGCTTCAAAAGCAGGTTCGCCCCTTAAGAACTGAAAATAAATAAAATTTATTGAAAAAACAAATACCTTGTATGTGGCACACTTCTGATAATACCTATTTGTATTTTTCACGCAATCCACTAAAAAATAACGCAAAAAAACACAAAATRCGTGACAAATGAAGACATAATAGGAAATAATACTCAAATGCGAAAACTTGCTTTGATAATATCAACGTTGTTTTCAACAATCGAATAAACGAAGATTAATTCAGAATATGTAAAARTAAAAAGCGAAAAAAACACAACTCACAATTTCTTATACGTTTTGTTACTTGTTTTCAGCAGCACCARAATGAAACGCGGGCGGTCTAACCGCAAAGAATCGAGATCAAAAATCGGATTAGCGCCGCGATTTGGGGGCGATCGCTACAAGAAATGCCGCGCGCGCGCATTTCAAGCATTTTGTTTTTCAGTTGTTGTTGTTGGCTTTTTGTAATAACCATTTCATTTGCTACGCAAGTCAGTTTTCGGTAGCGGCGCAAAGTGGCATGTGGCAGGCGCGCGGGTGTTACGCAGCATTTGTATGACGGTAACGTGCTAATAATTGAATTTTGATTAGGATATTTTTTGAAGAAACRCGAAACGAAAAGTAGAAAAATAATTAATAAAACCGCTTTAAGGTGCTGACATGCAAATACAAAAAGTCGCTCTATGGAGCGAGACAGGGCACTTAGACAAATAATGTTCGGTGGCGGTGGATGTTGCCCAGTATGGAAACGTGACGCAGATGGGACGATTTGAGAAAGAAAAACTTGAATATATGTAATAAGTATATAATGATATAATTATTAAGGGCAATTTACAAAAACAAAAAAGTTTCTAACTTCATTTAAGTATATACATATGTATATTTTTTGCATATGTAGATGCCTTTAATTTTATCACATTTTCTTTCTTTTGTTGTAATTTTAGTTGTAATTAATTTATGCCACGAATTATGCACCACAATTAGTCAAATAAAATTCAACAATTCGCAGAACATTTAAACTTTACAACAAAACAGCGTATTTCACTCCCCGCGGAGGTGATTTGTTAAATATTTATTGTTGTGCTTGCAGTYAGACGCTGCCAGAAATCAATTGCTCAATTGGGGTCAATAAATTGGCAATTAAATATTAGTGCAGTCATGGCTAAAAKAATGCCCAATAACCGTTAGTTATACGTAGTAATCAGAAAACCAAATTTTTTAAATTATATTTTTATGAAATTTTGTTTTATTTGCGCTGCATTTTATGCATATGGATTTGCGTATTTTTGCTGCCACGGGCGCGTACAGCGGATTTTCATATTTCATTACGATTATTTTTGCGCATATTTTTGTCTATTATTCATATTGCGGGTCACTACGCCTATTTTTGTATGCACACATATATAAATTTACAATAACAATTGTGTGAACGTTTGTATATGTGTGTGTGAGTATTTGACTGGCCTTTTGTTGATTTGGCATGTTTATGAATTGCGCTGTTGCAAAAAAACAGAAACATATTTCGGCAGCTTTAAATTGAGGCGAGCCCAGGGTTTCCAAAATTCATWAAAAAAAAATAACAACAAAAAATAGCTTAGTGGCTTAACTCACAAAYGGATTGCATAATTTTGCATTGGAGTTGTAGAATGTTCATTAAAAGTTTATGCAATTGGGTGCGGTTTACCTGGAAAGCCTAATTTTGGATAGAACAATGCAGTGAAATAAAGTTTTGAAAGCAGCAAAGCATTTGCSTGGATTTGTGTGGTCCTTATACAAATTTAAATGCAGAAAACTAGTTTCAGTGAAAAAATTGAAATAAAAAATATTTTTTTAAAAGTTAAAAATTTAAAATTCGGAGAAGATTAAAAATTATATGTGGAAAAAAATAAATACTCGTGAATATTTTGGAATTAGAACAGCAAGTTTCCAAGTAAAAAATATTGTAAAATCCGATAAAATATTCAACTATTATACAAATTAAACTTTAGGATAATTAAATTTT
>NW_017537112.1:1689999-1701399 GCF_001853355.1 Bactrocera latifrons | reverse complement strand
CAATTAATAAGATTTAATATTTTTTTAATAACTTTTTTTAACATCATAACTTATTGCATAATTTAAAAGAAAMTAAATATTTCGAATAGAGTATAAACAATTATATAATTTCTATTTGAATTTAAAAATAAAAACAAAACCAAACCATTAATTTTTTTATTGTTTTCGTTTTACGTGAATGTAACAGCATTACGTTGCTCAGGCAATAAAAATTTTCCAGATAACGGCAACTATCATTACCCTGAATCCTTTTATTTTATTCGTGTCCAACTCGTATTAACTGTAAACTATACAACACTCCAACAAAGCAATAAAGTTGCACAATAATTTTTTAACGCATCGAGTGAAAATTTCATAAATTTTGTGAGCAAATCTCGGCAAGACGTTTGCACTCCACAATAAATAGGTATATGTGATTATGAATGCATATATGTAAAATGTACACACATCCATCCCTACAAGCACATTTACGTCATTTCTCAGGCGCAAGTCTGTCTGACGCTTACTCACATCTATACAGATGTACAGGTAYAGACATATATGTAGTTGCAATCTTAAGCGGGTTGTGTGCTGTGAACTATGCCTACGAGTCTTGTGTGCCAAAAGTCGCGGAAGTCAGCAATTTGGCACATTTATGCAACCAAGCACCGGTACGTGATGTTGSAAAAAGGAAACAAAAGCTTATATTCAAAAAATATTCAGAGACCCCATTAATTAAGTGCTTTTGATACCGCTAATCATGTGGAAAATATGAAAATTTACAATGGAATTGAAGCCTATTTAATGGTCAGGTGAGGCGTATACGTAATGGGCAGGTAATTTATGGTAATTACTWTGAAAGTGTTTAAAGCAATACGTTTTCGTATGTTATTGCCGAAAATGKTTTTTTTTATTTAGTTTTTAGTTTCATTGATTTAAGATAACATAATCAATAATAATTAATAATTTAATAATTTAATCAAACAATTTTTTTTAAATTTTTTCTGTTATTCTTATTTATATAGATTTCTTTAGCGTATTATTCATTGATTCCCTACCATTAATTTTGTCTGTCACTAAATTATTCATTCCAATCTACATGCAATATCCTAAAATAGCCGGTCGTGGCAGAGTAATTTGGTATAACAGCAATAAAAATACTATGCAAGCATGTGTGCTCATATCAAGCAGACAAAGTAGTGCTTTTACATTTAATATATAATACCAAAAGGTAAAAAATTGACTAGTCCAATTTTCACTAGTTCATACATTTTAAACTTTGGAAAATGTGTGTATATATTACATGTAAGAAATTTTGAAAATATAACCGACCATAAACTACTGATGGACTTAAAGAAATAAATACAATTATAAAAATTGTGGGAGTTGCCAGCTGTTTCAAAATTTGAAGTGGAAAATATTAATGAATAAAATTAAGAATAAAAGGCATTACAGCATAGACAGTAAACTGAGAAATATTTACGAAAAAAATATAGTTGAAAATATTTTTGAAAAAGAGTTGCCATATATATAGAAATATTACTTAAAAAGTTTATTAAAATAAAATTATTCAATTTAAGTAAACCAAGGCGATTTTAATATTAAAATTGGGTATATTTTTGAAAAGGAGTTGCCAACTGTTATAAAAAATATTTCCATTTAATTCAAAAAGTAAACAATTAAAGTAGTGAAATAATTGAAATATTGAGAAAGTTTTTGAAAAATCGTTGCCACCTGTTATAAAAAACAATTTCATATAAATAAAGAAATAAACAATTTAACAGCTGAAAGTATTGAAATATTTCAACATTACCGAGTTCAATACGGATTTTCATTGTAGTCAATTCTGCGAAATATTAATTACACACAGTTATATTAATTCAAACATTTGTATGATCCAAGAATATGACAATCGAAATAATAATTGCAATGTCTTAAAACTTTAACTGGGATCGAATCTAGAATGAAAATTGAGTATTTTCTAATATTAATTGGTTGTTGTAAGTAATAAAGAAGAAAAAGAAAAGGCAAGCATATACCATATTATTATGACCATCGCCGGTCATGTATATATAAGATACTGTTTTGGTCAGAAAAAAAGTCAAAGTACACGACACAAACTCATGTGTAATCGGCAGGCCTATGTATATATTGATGGTTAGCTTTTGTCTATATGCCAGCTTATGTGTAAAAAGCGGCAAAAAACCCTATTTTGCTTTTAAAGTTTGACGCTCATTGAAGAGAAAATGTGCGCATCATTTTTAACATAATAGGCAAGTAATTAACAGATGTTAAGTAATAAATGAGTTGTAATATATTATTATGTATATGCCTAAATATGTATTTGCTTGTGTATTCGCTAATAGGCTAGTACAACACTGCGGTCTCTTTATGCTATTTTTATGAGTATTTACCTTTTGACTATTTTCTTTTAAGATTAACGCACTTACATATATACATATGTACATACATACATACAACTTACATATGTTACACACAATTTTGCAATTTGCAGTTAACTTTAGCATTTCCTTTTCACCCTGCGATCGCATCTTAATTTYAAGCCTCTTTATCGAAAAGTAAAATGTTGACAGGTTGTCACCTCTGTTAGTTAACAGCACTCAGCAAGAATATGCATGCACCTGCTGTAGTACAGCTATTTTGCGTTTGTTTGCTTTTTCGTTTCTATTTTATTTTCTATTTAATTTTSGCATTTGTTTTTGTTGTGGCAGTCAACTGCTCAGCGTCAACTGGTTGACTGACCGCAGTCGGTCAAGGAAGTTATGCACCCACTAGCGCCTACGTATGAACGTACACATACCTCTATAAAAGTGTATATGCGCTTGCTTGAAGTTTCGTTTGCAYTTTGTTATATTAACGAATGAAAAGGCAAAATATCGAAATACCTGTTTGCTAGCCACTCGTTCGCATTATTTATTATTTTTGCTAATATTATTAAGATATTTGCACTTTTCGTCGGTTCAATAATTTTTCGCTAATTTCTTTGTCCTTAATAAATGAAGTTTTTGTTTTTGCTTTTGAACTGCATACGCCTATATCARTCAAGGGAAATAGAGTTGAACGATTTTTTGGGTTAGTGCTCCAATTGAAGTTCAATACTTGTGCAAACAATGAAGAAGTAATTAATTAACTGAGTCACAATATAAATAATGGTGGGTTCACAGGTAATTGAACTCTTAGCTTAGTTTATTTATTTTATTTTCAAAATTGGTGTGACAAAAGTATATTGACCCAATAAACCATAATTCAATGAATACCAAGATTTTATTATATTTTTGTAAATTTCGGGATTTTCGAATGCCTGGATTGGGATCTCGAAAAATTTCCAGGACTAAAATTTTGAAATTCTTTTTCCATAGAAAATTTCAAATAAAAAATTGAATTAATTTTAATTGAAGTTCAATCCCGAAATGATTTCGGGATTAACAGTTTTACAAAATTATTTTAATATAAAGTTTGAATGAGAATGATTGGTTTTTGAATGCCCATAACGGGTTCCCGAAAAATTTTCGGAACTAAAATTTCCAAAAAAAATTAATTTCATTGAAAATTTCCAAAACAAAAAAAAAAATTTATTTTAATTCTAGTTCAATCCCGAAATGTTTTCGGGATTAACAGTTTTAAAAATTAATTTAATATAAAGTTTGAATGAAAATGAATTTATTTTCGTTATCTCCCCATACATCGGTTCTACTAAAAGTGCGATAAATTCATAATTAAACAGGCTAGAGACATTAAACTTTCTTTACCCCCGAGCCGGTGTAACAATTTGATCCACTGATTGGATTTTTGCACCTTAAGGTATTTCTTTTCCATTGATTTTTGCAAGTTGCAATAGTGTAAAATGGTCGGTTGCATCCTAACTTAGCCCTTCCTTGCTTGTTGTAGTTTATTTTCGTTTGTTTTTGTTTACTAAAAATTTTTAACATTGCTTTTTTTAAGTTTTTTCAGTAAAATTTGCGTTGTAAATGTAATTGCCTGTGCCGGACTCGACCGATTCATTGTGCATGCAAATTGGTAGTCAATATATAAATATATGCATACATATGTGTTTGTGTGCGCATTTCAATATCGTGTGACATCCTTGGCCGCGTTTGTGAACGATTTTAGTCGTCACCAATGCAGTAGTAGTTTTATTTGCAAAATATACATATTTGGTTACATACATAAGTGCAATCGTAAGCAGATGTTTTGTATAGGAAATACATGAATCTACAGTGTTGCACAAAAGTAAAGAACGCTTAAGAAAGAGGTTAAAATTCTCGTGAAATCGTGTATAAAGATCTCTTCCCCCGAACCGGGTAAATCTTCGCTTTAAGAATTAGTTTGAGTAGAAAAAATGTATGGACATTTTTTTTAAAAATATGTTTATAAATTTTTGAATGAAAATCATTACAGTTTTTGAAATATTGTGTTGAAAATTTGAACACGTCTTCTTTATGCCAAGAAGATGCTTATTTATCATGCAAGCTGAAGAATCAAAAATAAGTTCTTGTATGAAAAACCTATTTATTTTATCAAACATCTATATTAAAAGCGGTGTAGATTATTGTTAGAAATAGCTTTACAATATTCAAATATATACACAATAGTTAGGGTCAGACCACTGTAACATACTGCTGCCATTCAAACCGACCGATCAAAACAAAGTTTTTGTATGCGAAACTTTTTTAACTGACAAGATATCTTTACGAAATTTTGCATATTGCCAAGGGTACAGTCTCCGACTACGAAATATGATTTAGATCGTATCCCTATAGCATAAAGCTGGTATACAAACCAAACGATCAAAATCAAAGTAAAGAGCTTTTTATTCCCTTTTATGTTATAGTTTGTTGAATGGTGTTATAGCTTCGGTGCAGTCGAGGTCAACGTTTGCTTTACATTCTATGCCATATGTAGTTATAAAAGTCTCTAATTTATTGCCCCTAAAAGAAATTACAAATGTAGAAAAAATATTTTTAATATTGAATTATATCACTGTCTCCACACTTTTGTGCAATACTGTATACAGTTAACTACAACCAATACATAGCTATGCAGGTGCAGACTAACGAGTGGCGTCATGCGGCATTCTGACGTTGTTTTTAACACCCACCCACCAGCTGTGCGCGTGTGTGTTTCGCAAAAAAATCCATTTGTATTTGCATACAAGCGTTTGCATACGCTCGAACAATGCCGACTGCTGCCACAGTTACTGATTGTCGGAAAGTGCGATTTTTGTGCATAAATTTATGTTTTTATTGTTGTTAATGGTGTAAATGCGGTGGCAATTTTAATGCAGTTTTCGATATTTTTTAATTGTTTTATACACCGTTTTCGTATTTTTTTCAATTTTTTTTATTTTTTTTTTATTTTGACTCCCTACAGACATTTATTATGCAGCGACGATTGCCAATCATTATTTTGCACAGCCTGTGTTTACTCCTCGCTGCTTTGGTTGGATTTATAGTTTTTCTTACATGTCGGTTTGTATGTTTAATTGTAGTTGCATATGTGTGTGTGTGTAATTGGTGTTTATAATTTATTATTGCGCTACTGCACTTGACTGATGAGCGAACCAACCGCGAGCTGAGCAGCTACTTGTACTTTGCGTGTGTATGTGAATGTGTTCGTTGTTCATTTTTGTTGGAACCAGATGTTGTCATTTTAATGTTGCAACATTTGCATTTGACGGACATTGACTGTGATTTTGTCAATGCGAAGCCGCTGTTCTTTACAGTCAAGACTCGTTTGCACTACTACATGCATATTTCAATTTTTTTACGAATCGTTTTGTTTGGTTTTCTTTTAAGCTCAGCTGACATTATGCGATCTCTTCAAGTCTCTTCTTTATTTTTTTTTTCAGTTTCTATTATTTAATTCTTGATTCTTTCAAGCTCATGCGTTACTTATTGTAGTCTTTGCTTTGTTTTCGTATTTCCTTATTTTTATTTTGTTTCATTATTATGTTCTATTGTGATTCATTTCAAGCAATTCACTTAAACAAAGAAATAACAGTACTCATGAAACATTATACGTGAGTCATTCGAATGTTCTGATTCAATTGTGTTAAATTTGGTATTCCCAGAGAATGCAAATAAAAAAAATATCGTTTACTTCAGTTGCTTGGAAGCTAAAATACCCTTCGCAAATAAAAAAGTTGTCATACAAAAACATGATTTTGATCGATCGATCGACTAGTTTGTATGTCAGCTATGTTTTATAGGTGTCCTTTCGAAGCAATTGGATCGGATATTATAGCGCTGCCTGAAAAAATAGTCTGTGCAAAATTTCATAAATATATTTTGTGAAATAAAAAAGTTTTCCATATAAAAACTTGATATTGACAGATCCATAGACTAGTTTATATGGCAGCAGTATGCCATATCTGTCTGATCTTAACTGTATACTCGAATATTGTAGAGCTGTTTCTAACAACAATCTACACCGAGTTTAATAAAGATATTTTATCAAATAAAGAAGTTCTCCATACAAGAAGTATAGTTGGCATATAGAAGAACTTTATTTTGATCGGTGAATTTGTATGTCGGCTATATGCCATAGTCATCCGAACTGGAAGTTCGATTTAGGATATTGATATTGACAGATCAATTTGTATGACAGCTATATATTATAGTAGTCCGATCAGAACAAATTTTTCGGAAATTGTAGCAATGCCTTGGACAATAGCTTATGCAAAATTCCGTGAAGATATAAAGTCAAATAAAAAACGTTTTAATACAAGGATTAGATTTTGATCAGCCGGATAATATTGTAGAAGTCCGATAAAGGCAGCTCGTAAAGATGAGTAGAGTTTTGTAGAGAAAAAGGCATGTGCAAAATGATAAATCGATATATCTCTATCGATGATGATAGAGATATAAACGGACAGGTCAATATGGCTGAAACGACACAGCTGATCATCTATATCATATAGAGTCTCATATACTTTATATGATTTCTGATATTTCCGCATGTGTGCTACAAACTTCATGGTAAACCCGTAATATCCTGTTCAGGGGATAATTCTATTATTATAGCTCATAAGTTAGGCTTTCATTTATATTTTTTAAATGTAGCTAGATATTATACGATTGTATGCTGTATAGGAAGGTTATAATTGTGTAAAAATCAAGAAGAATAATATTCTAAAATATAATATATACTAAATTTACAAATGTGTGGAATTTAGTTATCAATAAAATAAAATACAAAAAATCTTTACTTCCACTAAAAGTTCTGTGTCACTAAAGCAACCTTAAGTGGTTGTTACCCTCATCAAGGTCAGCTTTTACATACCAACTAACGTCAACAATGTAGTTTCCTACAGATAAACGCTTATTGAATATGTTATATGATTATAAAAAAAAAAAATATTACGTTAACAAAGAAACGAGAATATTTTAAAACAGGTTCAGTGTGAAGACGCTAGACAATTAGCATAAAACGGAAGTGGTCACCACACTTGTCACATGCCTCTGTTGATATATTTATATTATACTTAATGCTGCTTTTAATCTATGCTAATTAGATAGCTGCTGATTAGCTTTTGTGTATTATCAAGTGGGTAGTCAAGTGGTATGGTGCTGAATAGTAGCTGCGTTAGTAATGAATAGTGATTGGTATAATTTTCCAGCATTTTTTTATGACTAAACTAAGCTGTCATGGCATTTATATACACATATATTGTAAAAGAATTTATTCTATTTGTGAAATCATATTTTAGCTATGGGCATTTATTTGTTTTTAAAAGTTCTATTGATTAGTAAGTTGGCGCCAATAAGGTTGTTAGCCTTAAGCGTTCAATACTTCGACTCATCAATGAAGTTGTTAGTTTAGTTGAAAATATGCCAACAGTTATGAATTTATTACACTGTCAAAGAATTGAAGTTGGTTAAACTTGTATTTATATGTAAATACATATATGATATAAAATATATCTCATATTGTACTTAATTTAGGTGGTAGTATATCCAGCAAAACCTCATATTGCGTTCTCATAAAAATTTTTATGATATTTATAATATTCTGATGTAAATCCGTAAAATGAAATCAAAGTTAGATTTTGGTAGTTTCCGATTTAAGGATTCTCAGGCAGTGTGATTAGACTGCGTTTACGAAACGTAGGTTCCTGCCCGGTCTCCGAACCTACCCCTTGGGGCCAGAGAGATAAATATCTTGGTCTCAAGTTGGATTTCACTCTGCGGTGGAAGCAGCATGCAGACCTGACCATGTTCAAAGCTACCAAAGCACTAATGATATGCAATCAACTGGTTGGCAAATCTTGGGGCTGGAAGTCAAGGATTGCCATGTGGTTGCACACCGTGATCTTAACTTGGGAAATATCATTGGCTCTTAATTAATTTCACTAAGAAGTTCAAGGTCTGAATCGTAAGGCTGAATGCAGAAGTCGCATGACCACGCACCAAATTCTCCATACTTAAGAGAAGTTTACCGGACATATTCCAAGCAGAAATAGACCTCCAACGGAACTATCACAACGAACGTAGAGTGTCAGCGAAAGTCAAAGCGACAGATATTGGTGCAGGGGTATATAGAATGACTGAACAGTCTATCAAATCGTAAGCAAGTGCATCTTATGTGGGTGCGCGGTCACAAAAATATAGCCTGGAATGAACTGGCTGATGAGGTCGTCCGCTGCGCAGCATCCACCAACATGGTAGAAACTTTAATTGCAGTTGTTCCACGTACCATAGAGCATAGAGCTGATTCGCAAGGATGAAGGAGAGGTATTGACAACAACTTCAAGGCATGCGCCATGTCAAGTCCCTAGCGGCTGGTTGCAGCTCTAACAGGTTTAAATATATATATATATAATCAACCTCCCAAGGGACAAACTCCGGCTACTTGTCACTTTCTACACTTGCCACTGTAAGCTCATGAAATACTTATAAAACATGGGCCTAGTCTCTTGTGCAAAGTGACGGTTCAGCGACTTGGTGCCGAAACCATCAAGTACCTGCCAATTGACTGCTCAACAGTCTGCAACCGTAGTTTAAATGCTCTTAGATCCTTGTTTTCAAAAAGAACAGATCGTAACAACAGAGCCTATCAATATATTGGAATTTATTAATATGCTGGGGCTAAGTGAGTGGTTGTGACTTAGGAGAGGGTGGTGCAATCCTTATTTATTTATCTATCGACTATTCTAAATGCAACATAGCGGTATTAAGATATCGACCTGTACTTTAAGGGCTTTTAAACAAAAACCATTTGGTTTTAAATGGAACATTTTCATTCGAAGGTCCGCTTAATAAAGTTTTCAGAGAAGAGGGAGCAGTAAAAACATATGAAAAGATCAGAACTAACTTTTCGCAACTCGAAATAATAATAAGAAATGATGTCTAGACATTGAAAACTCAGATAAATATAGTATATCTAAAACCAATCTAAAGAACTCGATACGCATACAGTGTATACGCTTAGCATATACAAACCAAAAAATCACAACCAAAAACTTGCTCTGCAAAAGCTGGCGCCTGTGATAAATTCACAACGATTTTCATTTTTGAGATTTTTTTTCGGTTTTTGATATTTTAATGAACAAAATTGTTCGCTCATTTTAAACAAGTTTGGCAAAATTTCGGAAAATTGTTTACCACCAAAATACAAACAGGCAATTTGCGAATGACGTGCCTACAATAGATAAGTGAATATTATCGGTTTGTGTGGGTACCAGTTTGAGTACGAGCGTGTACGTTGGCTTGTAGTTGCTTGTAATTAAAATATTTTCATAATAGGCTTCAAAAATAATTTGTTGGTACTTTTATATTTTTAGACAGCGCAACACATTTGGTGTTTAGACGGTAAAATGAAGTGTTTAGAATGTTTTTATGCCCTGAACAAGGAGTTTGGTTAAGTTTGACATGAAGACTATTTAAAATACTTGTATATACAAACATACATAAATATATATACCCGAAATTATCTATCAATTTTTGAAATATTGATCTGACATTTTTTATAGGTGCTCTGCTTTCTAAGAAGCATTTTATTTGTCGGAACCGTCGCTATCGGATTTTTACATATAAACTGATCGATCAAAATAACCTCCTTGTATGAAGAACTTTTATATTTGACAAGATATCTGCACGAAATTCAAGATATATTATTTTCTGAATCAATAATGCAATCTCTGCAGAAATTATTCGGATCGTATCACTGTAGCATATAGCTGGCATACAAATTGATTTATCAAAATCAAGTTGTTGTTTGGCAAGATATTTTTCTAAAATGCGGCACAGTGTTTTGTCCTAAGCAGCACCACAATCTCTGTTGAAATTGTTGGGATCGGATTACTATAGCATATAGCTGTCATACAAACTGACCGAAAAAAATTAAGATAAATATCTCTTTAGATCCTGTTATGCAAAAAAAAAAAAAAAAATGCATCTCTGAAGGGTATTATAACTTCGTGGTAGCCAAAATCAACGTTATTACTTGTTTTTTGTTGTTCTTTTGATTTTTGGTGAAATCCTACACGATGCAGTTGTTAATGTAGGCAAATGCAAATGTAAGTGTGTATTGGTAAATAGTATATGTAACAATATAAGTATTGGTTTTGCTGTGCTGCTTTATTTGTTGTTGTTGTAATTTTTCAGTRTTATTATTCAATATTTTGAAGTACAGCACAAATAAACTGCATTATCGGTTGCCAGGCAGCTGTAGAAATATATGTATATACCGCTGTAAACAATACTGTATGTTTGTATGTGTGCGCGGGTAAGAGGGTGCAGTTGAAAATAGGCGCCCCTGACCCAATGCAATTTTCTAACACAAATTTTAATTACTGCAATAACCGACCAATATAAACTGCACAGCAAGTAATTGTAAGTATTTATGAGTCTGCACGTGTATGTGTGTGATTGTTTGCTTGTTAAGAACAACTAACTGTAAACGAATTAAAATAATTGAAGTCATTACCTGTCCACAAAACAACGACAAACATTGAAGCTACACATACAAACAAACAAATTGCTGTATTTATGATTTACTGTATGCATGTGTGTGTATATGTTTAAGTGCGGCCTGCCAATTGAGATATCAATTACAAAAATTTCAAATGCCTAAAGTAATTACATATTGCCATTTGATAATTATTGGTATGACTTTGAGTGTGGGTAGAATGCAAAAACAATAAAAAAAAACTGAAAAGTTAAAACTATAACAAAAGCAATGCAAGTGAGTCATTTGGCATAATAAATTGCATATAAACTAAAACTATGCAAATTGACTTGGCTTATGAGACTATTTACATGTTGCAAATACTTGAATGTGACAACTAAATTGAGTTGTTAAAGCTTTTTTTGTGATTTATAAAGTATTAAAATGTATGCGGGATAAAAATGCACAAAAATATTTAGAAAAATAAATAAATAAATGAAATAAAAAAATAAG
>NW_017537112.1:1678820-1689306 GCF_001853355.1 Bactrocera latifrons | reverse complement strand
GAAAAATTAAATACAAAATATTTTCTTAAATAATTGAAATTATTTTATATAAAAAAGTTGTCAGAAAAAGGACTATTTTTTAATAAATTCATATGAATGGCATCAACTTTATATTATATAATCGTATATAAATTTATTGCATTGTTGTTAAATTACTATAACATTCAATTAGTCAATCCACGCGTCAGCCGCATTTTTTGCCCCTCTGGCGCTTTAGCATTATTTAGCTGACAAATTTATAAGAATTAATTGATTCTGTTATATTATATTATATTAAGTACTTACACAAATAACACCGCAAGTGCGAAGTGATAAATGCGCGTGTGTAGCGAAATATACGCAATGTAATTAATTATGAAATTATTATGTTGCATCTGGGCGATTTTGTTGTAAACATGCAGTAATTTTACAGATTTTTTTTGAGAACAGGAACTTATTGCATGTTTGTTGCGATTTTAGAATGCACATATTTTGAATTTTGTTATTTTGACAGTTATTTGGACAAGTCGCGATGATTTATATTAATTAATATTTGAATAATGCGCCGATCACTCAATGCGCACATCCGTTGATACAATTTTTAATTATATTATATAGTAAAAAAAAGAGAAATTGTACTTCAAACAAGTTTAGATTTAGCGGAAGTCTTTAATTTACTCCCGGAAGATGGGATGTCTGGTTTTTGATTTTTTCATGGGCGTGGGCTGTGATTCTCGGAATAATTTGAATACCACAACTGAAGTAGATTTTCAGAACCCATTCAAATTGAAAAAAAAAAAACGCTACGAAAGGTTTTTGTCAACTGTCACAACGGATTGAAGTAAGACAGTACCACACTTCTACGTTCAAGCCTAAAGCGTTATTGAAGCAACGGTGTTCTGGACCATTATAATACCTTAAAGTTAGAAAGTAGTATGCAGAACCATATTTTTGCGTTGAATCTTAGTCCAGCGGTGCTCAAGTCCATTAACGCCAGCGGACCAAAATAGTGTCCTGCACAGGACACAAAGCTTTATTTGTTATGAACTGGTAAGTTGGAATGGACACCTTTTCCACCTTGATAGGGTTCGAAGTCCAAAGCAGAGTCGCACTGTCGCACTGGTTGAACTAAATCAAGTTCAGTTCATAAGGCATTCAGGTTTAAATCACAGCCCACGGAAAGCTCGACCGCAATGAACAGACTGGCGTGAACTGAATAAGCTTACTGTTCCCCGTCTTACCAGAATTAAGTATTACTTCAGACCTCGTACCCAAAGCTCCTTCCAATTCAGCTCTTGCCTGGTTTCGTGCATTTCCGTGACAGTCGGGTCTACTTAACCGGGACGGACTCGGATTTTTATGCGGTCAAGAACTGTCAACTATAACAAGTACAATAATATTATTTTGTTTATAAGACATATTTTTTACCTTCCTCTGGTACCAAAAAACAAAGATTTGAAACTTTTAATCTCAGATCTTGTTAATAGTTAAGAAAACATTTTTTTGAGAATAACTATCGCTAAAATAAGTAGTTTCAACAATAAAAATGTTTTCAAGGGTTGCCACTATTATAAATTTAAAACATAAGAAAACATGTTTGAAGGTTACTATGTATCCAAAAGACATTATAAAACTATTAATTGAAGAAAATTCAATACTTACATAGGACATCGGGACCTGATTGTTGTTGTTTGTGACCATGCCATTGCGTTTGCCCAACAATGATTGATTCATGCGATTCGTGCCGTAGTACATTTCCCAAATACTCGGCTTCTTTCGATGCCACTCCAGAATGGAATCCTTATCACCCGATTCGCCGGATTCACCGCCACTACCGTTACCGTTACCGTTCGCAGCACCGGAGCCATTCGTGTTACCACCCTTACCGCTAATTTCGGCGTCGGTCGGCGGCGCTTGCAATGACTTCGCATCTAATTTGTTCAGTACCGGCTGTTGGAAGGACAAATTACGCTGCAATTGTGTTGTGGGCACATGTAAAGTGATCACATTTTGATCATGCTCGCGTTGTCGTTGTTCCACACGATCGCGACGCGGTAACGATGGACGTAGTTGCTGTTGAGCTATCTGAGTCGCGGGCGTTTGCAATTTTTCCGACTCAGCATAACAATCGGCGACGGGAAAGACTTCGGTAAGCGATTTGCGTTTCATTTTGAAATTCGGATCACTAGCGCAGCGTATGGACACGATTTGTTCGCGTATACTTGTTGGCACGCCATCGCAAATTGCTTCGTAGTTACCGCCGACATAACCGTAATCCGATTCGATTGTACCGAGACTGTGCGTTGAGCGACGACGTTCGAAGGCCTTCGTCATTTTGACGATATTGTGATTACGCACAAGACCGCTACACAGTTGGCGTATCTCCAATTCACTATGCTGATTCATGCGATCTAAATAGTTTTCTAGTTCGGTTTTCAGCGTCTTGATCATGCCCTCCAATTCGCGCGGCAATTGTTCGGTGGGTGTGGTCACACTCAATGACCTTTCAGGACTATGCGTTTTGGCGCTGCCACTGCGGCTGGTGTTGCCGCTCGCCTGCGAGAGCAAACGTATTTTATCGCGCACATCTTCGAGCAGTTCACGTGTGCTCTGAAAGTGTAGCTGATCCTCGTAACGTTTCATATAATGATCGGCCACCGAGACGGACTTCTCCGAGACGGTGCCAGTACCACCAACTATATCACTTTCGACATGATACGCATCATCCGGGCAGGAATTGATATATTTTGCACACTTGTAATTATTCTCCTCTTCCTGCTCCTCGGTGAGAAAAGTGGGATTGTCGATGCCACCAACAGCATGCAGCGACGACTTACGTGTCGACTTGCCAATACCGCCGGCTTTACGTTCGTTGACTAGCAGAAATGAGTCGAGGTCAATGTCGAGCAGCGAATCATCCACCATGTCATCGGGCCATGAACGACGTGGTTGATTGGCGGGATCGTAACCTTCCATAATGGTGGGCAATTGATGTTGCGTCACATGCGGTGGCACGCGCGTAGCCAACTTATCGCCCGTCTCTACGGACGACGGCGTTTGCAGGTAAGCAAGATGATGATGATGGTGATGATGATGTGCCTGTACAAATGCAGCGATGTGTTCATGCGAACTCAGACTTGGAAAATTCTTTAAATGACGATCGAGATTTTCTATGCTCGTCTCGAGTATGCGCAGATTCTCGCTGAAGTGCTGTGAGTTGGCATTCTCATCGGAGGTCTGTCGTTTTAATAAGAACTGTAAGCTAGCCGGTATTTTATCCGCGCCGAAGGTAGTCTCTGCGACTGCCTGGGACTTGCGTCCACTCTTGCTGTTACCACGACGCGCCACCATGGCCGCCGCAGACTCATCCTCTGCATCACCATCACAATCATCCTCACCGTCCAGCTCACTACAACCCGCAATTCCACTTTCGCCTTTACGACTTGCCACCGCTGTCGCGTTGCGTCGCCCGTAACACCGTTTCGTTGCGCCACCACCTTTGCTACTCATTTCGTTTGTTGTTTGATTAATTTTACTATTATCACCACTATTGGTGTTGGCTTTTGTATTCGTACACTCGGAGCGTGCACTTTTACTAGCCTTACCAGCGGCGCCGTTAGCACCAGCACCCGTGCGACTCACGTCTAGGATATCTATAACCGGTTCGCAATAGATATGCTCGTCCAGTGAATATGTAGAGCAAACGTTCGAACTGTAGTAACCGGACGAGCCGCTTTTGTCCGTCGAATAGTGCGACTGATGTGAACTGGTGCGTCCGCGACGCTCAACGCTACCACTCTGTGCCGACTTGGTATCACCACTTTTTGACGTTTGGCTGACTTTGCTGTTGCCGTTGCCTCGTGGCGGCGTCGCAACCGCTGCCGTCGCAGTCGTTGCCGGCGTGGTCGTTTCGTTGTGTTCGGCTGCGCTTACGYTGGACGAGGTTGTTGTTGTTGTAATTGTTGAACTGGTAGACTGTTTCTTGACGCGCACGGCTGCACCCGGTGCTGTGGCCGTTGCTTTTGGCACGCCTGTTGTTGTCTTAGCCTTTGCTGTTGCAGCTGTTGGCGTCTTCGCGGCCGTTGCCACTCTGAAAGGCGCTGTGCTAGCAACGTCGCTGGCGACTAGTAAACTGGCGTAACCATCATTGCTGTTCGCATAGTTTAGCCCGTTTTTAGTAGCTATATGGCTATTGGTGGTGGTGGAGGTGTTGTTGTTGTTGCTTTTGCTATTGCTGTTGTTTATCGGCTTGGTGTTGGCTATATTCGCAGTAGCGTTACTTTTGTTACTGCTAAGACTACTACTACTGTTGCTGTGGTTGTTACTATCATTGTTGTTGTTGTTACTGTGTTTGTTGCAAATGGCATTGGTGGTCATCATCATTGTCTTACTGCTGCTGTTGTTGTTGCTATTATTGTATTTATTGTAACTGGCACTGTTGTTGTTGTGGTGGTTGCTGTTGTTATTATTATTATAGCCGCTTTCGTTGTTGCCGCTCAGCTGTTGATGGTTATGGCCATTTTGCAGTAATTTGTCCGCGCGTCCACTGCTGTTGACTGCCAATGGCATTGAATTCGCATTGCCAACACTGGAAAATAAACAGCCAAAAACAACAACAAATTAATTAAAAGCAAGAAAAAAAATAACGAAAAATGAAGTGAAAATGTTGAAAAGGGAAATTTATTTTAGCCAAGTTAGTAGCTCACAAGCTGCTGTGTGTGCGCCTGACTATTTTCAATTTCGATTTACACACGCACACACTTGCAATTTTTTTTATCTGTTTACAAAAACCACACGCTATCGAGTTGGCTGCTAAATTGACACCGCATGTTGCAATAGCGGTGTGGCAACATGAAAAGTGGGCCAAACCACATGTGTCTTCGAGGCTGTCAAATGGACATTCTGGCTGCATTTAGCCGTCTGCTCCATTGCCATTGAAACTGCCTCGTTTGCCGACTGGATAAAAATAGAAAGTGACAGGCATTTAGTGTTCGCCATTTGTAATAATGACTTAAAAACATCGCCGATCGATAAGTTTTTTGTGAGAAAATAAGTTTTAGCGCCAGCAAAAACCGTTTGGCACAAGTGAGAGCTCATTAAGTTTGTAACAAATATGGTTTTGATTTTATTTTCACCTTCACTAGCGTCTATAAGTGTATTTAATGTTAATTATGGCCACAAAGGGTGCCCTGTTTTGACATTTTTATTATGCCCTTGAAGGCGTTTGGAGAAATATTAAAAAATATTTTTCTATATTGTTGTTGTATTATAATATAAAAGTAATTTTCCATTAATCTGCACCGATTGCTCTTGATATAGTGGTGCTAAGTTTGGCTTTAGTGCTCGCAATCATTCTAATGTAGGCCTTCAGTGCAGTACAATATTTATGCTTAAGAATACATAATATTTCTTTTAATAAGTAATATTTTGGAATATCTGAAGGAACAGTAAATGGTAGTTGGTTCCCTCAAACGTGTCATCTTAACACTCAACCATTGTTTCTTTGGAGCCAAGTAAAGAAAGAATACGACTTTATTTTCCATAAAGTTTCCAATTTCCTCTAAAAGTCTTCACCACTAGGATTTTTTATGATTTTATAACTATGCGATAACCATTTCCAAGTATCGATCTAATTTAAGAAATTTCTAGGCCAAGCAAGCAACGGTTAGAGCTCATTAAGTACTACAAAACCATTTGGTGCTCCCCCAAAACCATTATACGTGTGAAACATAGATTAAAAAGCTACCTTACCGCCAAGTATCATGCATTCAACTGCATTCCTTGTCTGTAAACTGTTCTACATTAGACCTTACCAGATCACTGGGGTGTCTTCCAAGTGTAGAACACCGCATTCAAAGAAAATCTTGTTTTTATTACAACAGGAACTAAGCGGCTTTGAAATCACTGAAGTGTCTTAATGTTTTGTCAAAGGTAGTGAAAAATGCATTGATCTCTTAGTCCATCTAATATTCTTATTATTATACGATCACTGAAGTCTCTTAAAGTTTTAAAGATACTAAAGAATGCCTTGAACTTTTACAATGGGTTCCAGAACAAAGTGATATCCCATATGAACTAGCCAAAGAAGGCATCAACCTACAGTTCAGACTTCGAAAAAGAAGGAATTTATATGCCTCTGTCCACTTGTAGACACATAATCGACAAAATATATTAAAAATTTAGCTGAGTCTCGGCGCAGTCAATCCCTGACTTGCTCAACAAGCAGGCAAACGTGGCATAAATGGAATGTGGGATAGCCATTCAAACTATTAAAATTCAAAAGGAGTTAGATGAAAACTCTAGTAGAAGTGCTCACACTTTGTCTCTGTGTAATTCGAAGAAAATTGCTTCATACAATCGACTATTGTAGAAACTGTAACGAGGTAGAAGCAGAGGAGATTAGAAAACATATTCTATGCGAATGTAAGGTTCTATACAATGCACAAATAAAACTTTTTGTACTGATGAGCTTCGTCAGCAGCACGGGTTGGGTCGGAGTGAAGACAACAGACCGAGAGAGTATTAGTCCCAACTTTAATGCAATGGGTCTCCTAAAGGCCATGCTGTGTCGTCAGACAACCACTCCATCCTCCTAGCTACTTTACCACAGTATAAGAGGAGTTGTAGGTTTGAAGTTGGATGGGCCAGTTGCTTTCAGAAAGAGTTTTATATGTCTTATTAACCTAAAATTGTAAGAATATTTGTCTTATACTTGTATGTGGGATTAACCCAAAATGATAAGATTACTTGTCATAAGTCGAAATACTGCTTCATTTAGAAGAATAAGTAAAAATATATAATAGAATTATAGGAACTCTAAGCGTTCAAAATATCACAAAATCCTGTTCATTTAGATGACTGAGAAAGAGTGACGCTTTAAGGTTTGATCCTATATCTATTACTATCTACTTCTACTACTATCCTTCAAAAAGTAGTAGTCTTTTTTATATATGTTAAATGATTTCGATGTAAAGGTATAAGGGTTTTGTGCTTAGAAGAGAAGACTGCGGTAGGCATTTTCCCTTCAATCACACCATAGACAGTAGACATAGAAGATAATGAGAGAATTATAGGTTTCCAAACTCGCTCTGGAAATTATATTAAAGACGATGTGTATATTAGGAAGCTAATAAAATTTGATAATAACAAAGTGCAGGGTCTGATTAACTTAACCTGATTTATAATTTTTCAATTTTAAGCTGACTAACTAAAAAAATATATAAACTAGTGAAGTGAGTGAGATCGAATGATTTTGGGTAACTATTAAAATTTTGCTTAATACCTAATTTGCTTAGACATTTTTTACCTCAAAAAATATATATAAAACGGGTTTAATGTTATATTTTATGGTACGTAACAAAAGTTTATGTGTTTCTTTTGCAAAATTGTTTTTTAAGTCGTTTTAGTTTAAAGTTTTATTTTTTACGAATTTCATTTATTCAAGAAAAATCGTCTTCAAACACGCTTAAACTCTGCACAGCACACAACCTCGACATATACAAGGTAGCAAAGTTTCACTTTCGCTTTTGCTTTTGCTTTTGCATCATCTTAAGCGCGCAAGCGTCGACCGTAGTGGCAAGAGCGTGCCATCCACAGCAAACAACAACAACAAATTCAATTGAAAATTGCAAAACAGAGAATTTCGGATATGCACTTTAAAAGGAACAAGTAAATATCAGCGCTGCGCCTGCGCCATGCACGATTTATGCGCGAACGAATGAGCGTTTTGGAACCTTTGAGAAAATTCCGTTAATCGTTGAAATACATACAAACACACACACATATAATCGGGAAAACCAAAAGCGCTAATAAAGCAACTACAAAAAAATAGTAACAGAAGTTAACGGCTTTCGATTGCGACATTCGCACTAAACTCGTTCTAAGTTAAACAGGATTGTGGCGTAAATAACGGTTTTTGGTATGAAAATTTAAGTAACCGAGCGCCATAGTTAGCACAAGTTTGTAAGTAAGTCAAGAGGCAAATGCCACAATTAGTCTACGACTCTTGACTAGTCTGTGCGCTAAGTGGCCAGCGGCCAGCGTTTGGCCGCCGCGTGCCTGACCGGGCGCGCAAGTTTGCCTCAAAACACAAAAAAAAAAAACAAAAAAAAAAAGCGTCAAGAAAACCTAATGCGAAAATAGCAACAAAAACAAAGCGCGTTCACCGGCGCGGCACGTCAAATTGCGACGCAGCGACGTCAGCCGCGGCGGAGGCAGCGTTTGCTGTCAGCAATGAAAGTGGTTTGACATGCCTTCTTATGGCTTTGGCATTTTGTCATGCCACATCCGTGAGGTAGCACCGGCTAGCTGTAGAATACACATGTGAAAATATAGCATGCAGCCAGAATGGTTAGCTGCCGAGGAAATGTGGTCTTCTATGCAATTCTTGTTTTTCAGTCCACCTTTTGTATATATTATATTATATGTATGTATGTACAGCACCACTTAAGTCATACATAACACGCCCCTCGCTTGTCATTGAGTTGGTTGTTTTGTTGTTATTTTTATGCATGTAGCGCATGCGCGTGCACTCTCATGTGACGCTGTGTTGCAAGAATATTAGCATTGCGCAAATTGCTAACACAAATAACATTATTAGAAGCAATAAAAGTATTACAAAGTAATAATAAAAATGTTGTAACATATATTTACGTTTGTTATTGTTTTTTTAATTTTATTTACTACCCATGCATGCAAAGTCTGGTGTTATTTCGTCGAAATGGCATAGGTGTGCATTCGAGCACATCCCCAGCGACCGCCAATATAGGCTTATTCGACGTTATTTCGTCATGCTCTTCAGCATTTGCCCCGCACCTTCGTGTTGTGTATTGGCAGATTAGCTAATTAACATGTGTTCGCTGGCGGCAAGGCTGAGCTAACTGAACTCGATTTCAGTGGAAGTAAATACAGAGATGTGTACATGACTCAGGGTCGCGTCAAAGGCGGTCAGTTAATAAATGAAATAAAAAAAAAAAATTTAAGGAGGAATCTTAGTTATATTTTGTGGTCATATTTTTTATTAAGTATCAAAACTGTTAACGAAAGACACTTTTTTTAATATAAATGTTTACTGAATTATAATAGCTAACTTTAACGCCTTCTAAAAAGTTAAATTGTGGCCGAACCACAATTTTGCAAAGTACTATTGCCTACATTTTGGCGCATTGCCAAATAAATCTGTGCCAAAAACTTGGGAAATTAATTTACTTTTTTGTTTTAATTCTTTAAAAGCTAAAAAATTAAGCTATTGTTGCCTACATTTCGGCGCATTTATAAAAGAAATCGGCGGATGTTGAAAGTTATAATGACATGAAAGAAAATTATTTAATTTTTAGAAAACACTTGACGAAACTTTTGCATTTGGTCTTTAATAAGAAACATATGAAATTTATATAAAAGGTATAGAAAATCGTGTTTTCGAATATTTGATATTTGATGATTTTTTATATATGTTCATATATAAATGATTAATATGATGAGTTTGATTTTGTAATGAGCGTTCTAATATCTCAAAATGTCTCCAAATATGTTTTTAATATTATTTTTCGTGAGTACAAACCAATCTTATTAATATTGTTCTTTGGCCAATAGCCCGATATATTTGACTCTCTGAACTGGAATTTCAAACAGGGTATTTTCAAATACAATCAACTTGAATGCATTTTTAGGAGATGTTATTTTTCGGTTCAATCCAAAAAAAACGGAACAGAAAAGGTTTGAGTAAAGCTTACTGTTAAAAATAATTCTTGTATTATTTTGAGAGTTGCCACCTGTTTAAAAACTTATTTCAGCATAACTGATTTAAAATGCGTGTCTATAAGATGATGGCTTTCAATTATTTTTTCTTTAAAAGTTGCCACCTGTTTACAAAATGTTTACAAAAATATTGTACCGTAACGTAACGAAATGTTTCATTACCGTTATCAAATGACATAGGTTTCAAAAATATTACTACAGAGTTATAATTAAAGAGGGTTGTCATATGTTTGATATAATTAAAAATATTAAAATTACTTTCCTGTATTTCAACAGGTTCAGTTAATCAGTAATTATTTCTTTTAGTTGTACTTATCGATATATGGTTATGAGTATTTTCCAGAGTCCTAAGAAGGACGGTTTATATCTTAAAGGTCTAGGTAGTTGCAATTTATTTAAGATTGATGGAATGTCAGATTTACAATAAGTCAGCATTAAATAATAAATTGGACGTTGCTCCTAAATGTAGGCAACTTATTTTAAATTCAATGGGACATGTAAAAATAAAGCCCGCAAATATGTGCTTTGATAAGAAAAATTACACAAAATTTCAAATTTGGAAACTATGATAACGCGCCCAAATGTAGACCACGTTTTCAATTATATGAAATTATAAGCCTTTAAGTAGGCGACTTAACAAGAAAAATTAGTTAAAAATTGAAATATATAATATAAATTATGGGAAATTAAAAGCCTTAAAAAACAATACATGAAAATGATGTGAAATAAATAATTAATTTAATAAAAATAG
>NW_017537112.1:1666309-1678606 GCF_001853355.1 Bactrocera latifrons | reverse complement strand
GATTGAAAGGAATGAAAACAAATAATTAATCAAAAAATATAATTAACAAATATGAAACAATTCAATAAATAAAATTAAAACATATAGCAAATAACTGAACGAAAAAGTAATCATAATTAAAATAAAATCAATTGATACAAAAAAATTTCTCCCAACTTGCCACACTGTCAAACAACGCTAGTGGCTCCTCAATTGTGCGTCGCGCACTTCTTGTCAGTAACTGACAAGCAACGACAACTGGCCCCCTATACGATAGTTAGGTACAAATATATAAACACACAGTACATATATACTAAGATGTATGTAAGGCGCATATATTATATTAAGTCACTTTCAATTACTTCTTTTTCAGGCTGCTCACCGAAGCGTTAAAGGAGGGGGTGTCCGCCTGCCTGCCATGCGTCAAACAGTATACAAGCACCGTTGTATCTGCCTGTCGTTAACGGCGGTTAAGACCATAATTTGTTAACTGATCCAACCGCAAGGTTAACTATTTATTATGCAATTAGTTTTTCAACGCTTGCCAACTTTGGGTAGGACTACTACTAACAGCGCCCAAGGCAGCTTAACAGTTTTTAAGATTTAATCAATTAAAAATGAAAATTATATGCAAATATATGAGTTTATGAGACAATTAAGGAAAAACTTGCAGCATAAATAACTATATGCATCTAAGAAAAATCATAAGTATATAGTAGTATAATTAAGCCGGAAAATAGCTAACAAGGTTGCTTTGGTCTGGACCTTCGGAAATTGTGAAGAATAAAAATTTAATTTAGTGGATAATATTCGTCAAAACTCCTTTTTATTTCTATCACTTCGTTTTGAACTAGCGTATTTTAAGTTTTAAAATTGGCAGACACCACAAGTGCTCGAATAAATATTCCTCGGAGTTTCTGCTATTTTAGTGAGAATCCACCAATTATTCGATTCGCTAATGGATAAGTCGAATATAGTAAGATAGTTCTAGGGAATACTTCAAAAAATTTTCCTTTTTATATTTTACAACTCTATCTTATATAAAATTATACCGAATATGCTAAAGGTTCTTAAGGGTCTAATAAAGAATTAACATTGCTACATGTTGTTTGTCAACAATAGTGACTTTTATGAAATTTCCCGAAAACTTCAGAAACTCTATATGGTCTATCTAGCTTATTTTGCACATGATTTTCTAGTTTAGTATAAAAAGATCCGACTCTTTCGAGCCAAATTTGGTCCAGCGATGAGGCAAAATCATGGAACGTACAGCAAACTGAAGAGATTCAAGAGCTGAAATTTCATCCAGAAAAGCACGGTTTGTTGTCGTTTGTGGGTCTTTAGAATCATCGGTCCATACATCTTCAAAAATGATGCCGGTGAGAACGTAACCGTCCATGGCAACCGTTGTGGCGACAAGATAGCCGACTATTTGATGCCTGAGATTGAAGCTCATGATCCCGGTGACAATTGATTTCAACAAGGCAGCGCCACTTCCACATATCGCATCAATCAATGGATTTAATGAGCGAACACTTCGTTGAGCAGATAAATTCAAGTTTTGGTAAAGTCTAAAGTCTATGCTGACAAACTTCTTCGATTCAGAACTTGGAGTAAAATATGACGCGGGTTTTTCGCCAGTTACCAGTTGAAATGTTCGGACAAGTCATTAAAAATTGAACTCAATAGATTGACCATCTCAGAGGTAGTCGCGGCCAACTTTTAAAAGATATAATCTTCAAAAAAAAAACAAAAAGGACAACAAACATCAAATGATAACAAACATTCTCCACTAAATTAGAAGTTGCTGTTCTTCTTTAAAATAGGAGGGAACATCGTCCTTTAGATAGTTTAAGAAATCTCTAGCGGTATACAGTATATGCTGGGATATACTACCAGAGTCAGGGTGCTATAGAACGAGAGTAGGGTAGAGAGATAATGAGTTTCCCCAAATTAACGGAAGAGATACGAGTGCAGTCACAGTGAGTTTTTTTGTATTCTAGTCATGAATGTACTAATTTACTAATTTACTAATTTGCAAATTATTCAAATAAATTATTTCTAATTTCCTCTTCAATAAATTTCCCGAAATTGGCGCAAGGTTTCAACTCAAGCAATCAAGCGTGATAAGTCGACGGATATAAGATAAAAAATAATTATTAAAACACCAGCAAAAAATTTGTGAAAATCGAAAAAATCCTCAAATTTATTACATAGAAAAAAATGCACTATAATTTACTACGAATCTAGTGAAACTTACTAAACTTATTTTCTGCTATTATTTGCTTATAATTGCATACATACGTACCGTAATTGTCAGTTAGCTATATTCACAAATTCTATATTTAAAAATTGGCAGTTGGCCTTCAGCCGAAAAAAGGAGGTCAGTAAAATCTAGTGCGTCGTGTCAGTCATCGCGTTTTCGCTGCCATCAAGACCCATGCTAGTTCTTTCATTAGGCAATGAATTAAAAACGAATTTGTTGGTGGCCAAATTGCGCAAATCCGCCATTGAGCGGAGTGGGTGGATGAGCGCAAGCGCAAACACAGAAGCACACACATTTTCACACATACAAAAAGTAGCTTCTTCACAACATTAATTGTGACTAACAGCAATGACGTGTTATTAGAAATGTATGTGCACATATATGTATATACTTGAAATTATCTATGTAGTCGCTTCTAACTCAAACAGCAAGTGAGCTATCAAATTGTGTGATCTAATCGCCTGACGGCGCGTCCACCATGAAATATTTAATGAAAATTAGCCAAACCAAGGTGTAACCTTCTGCAAACAAATTTATTTGAATTTACAAAGTTTCACTAATGTGCAATTGCTTGGTTTAGTTGCTTAGCAGAAGTACATGCATGCATACAGACATACATGTGTATTTGCTTAACTAAATGTGTAGTTAAGTTTTTTTCTTGTATTTTTTTTTTGATGTCCGCTGGAGGCTAAATTCCAGTAATTGCCACAAATTCGTTAGTTTTTATTTAATCAATGTAATTTATTTTAATTTTCGCGCAGCATTGAAGCTACTCATTTGCTTTGGCTGTTAGAATGATTGCTTTAAGAATTGTTTGTTTATTTTTGTGGCGCTCGTTAATACATAAATTTTTATGCTCGAATACTTGGCTTTAAGTGCTGGCATGTTGCTGCAAAAGGTCAGCGTTTGTTAAGTGAAATACATAAATTGCTACATACATGTATATATGGATGTATGTGTGTCTACAGCGCATGCGTGCATTGAATTCTAGATGCAGTGAGAACTATTTGGTTTTTATTTATTTAATTTTATTTGAAAATGTCTTCAATTTTGTATGCAGCATAACGGCACATACGTAAATCCATACATACACATATGTAACGGCGCATAGTTGGCATATTCTTTGTTATTTAACTACTGTTTAATATATTATATAAAATTGTATTATATAATACATATGTGTCACAAGATTCATGTTTATTAGCGCCAATTTGAAGTGTTGCTATGCAAATATGAGCTAGCATTTTATTGTGTTGATATTTGCTTTATAGATGGCGCTGTGGTTGAAATATGCCTAAATATGACTTTTAGTCTCCGATAGGATACTAATTGAATGCATATTAGGTTTATTATTTAGGAAAAATCAGGAAAAGTTGATAAGTTTATTATCAATGGGGAAGCCTTTGAAAAAAGTTTTCAAAATAACTCGATTTAGTTGAAAGTTATAAATTATTTGGTATGCTATGCTACTGTGATATATGCGGTTCTTTCTTACCGTAAATTACATTATAGAAGTATATCATAAAGAAACATATAAAAAACCTCGAGGTTTTAAAACTCCTGGTATCCTCCAGTCAGAAGGACATTGAAGAATATAATAATGGGAATTTTCATAAATGACTTAGATTTTAAGCTTCATTTAACCAAAAAAAAATAATATTTGATGCGGGAAAGTTGAAAAAAAGTTTCAGCTGTTCAAAAATGCGTGAAAATAGTGAAGAAATTCGCTCGTGTAGCACAACAATGGTTCGCTCGCTTCCGTTCTGGAAATTTCGATGTGAAAGATGCACCTCGTTCAGATCTAGCCATCGTTGAAAAGGTCGATGAAGTTATGGAAAAGATTGACCAGGACCGTCAAATAAGCAACCATGATATCGCTAAGAAACTTAAGATTCATCATCAAACAATTTTGAATCATATAAAAAAGGCTGGCTACAGAAAGAAACTAGATGTTTTGGGTACCACATGAAATGTCTGTGAAAAATTCAATGGACCAAATTAATATCTGAGATTCTTTGCTGAAACGAAATGAAATCGAACCATTTCTGAAGCGAATGGTAACAAGAAATAGAAAGTGAGTCAAATTCGACAATAATGTGGGAAAAAGAGTATGTTCCAAGCGTAGGGACAGCAACAACAAATGGTCGCAAAGCCATTGATGCCTCAAAAGGTTATGGTGAGAGTTTGGTGGGATTAGAAAATAATCATCCAGTATGACCTGCTCCAGCCTGGTCGAACGATTGTTGTACATTTTACAGTGAAAGAGCCGGAACTGATCAACAGAAATGACTTCGTCTTCCATCAGGACAACGCTAGACCACACACATCTTTTATGACTCAGCAAAAACTGAGAGAGCTTGGTTGGGAAGTTTTGATGCATCCAGCGTATAGCCCTGACCTTGCACTATCGGACTACCATTTGCTTCGGCCAATGCAGAACTCCCTTCATGGCCTGTGAAAATTACTTGTCACAGTTTTTCACCGAGAAACCGAATAGGTCGCTAGACCATACTGATGATGCATGAATAAAGAAATTGTTGGATAAGTTAATTGGGAAAATAACATACAAACATGACTAGAGAAATATTTAAGATCTAGATATAGGCAGATAGAGGATCCTCATAAGTAGATTTGGGAGAAGCTAGATGTAGTTTAACGAAATCCTGGAAGAAGTTGTAAAAAGATGTCCATGCAATCCGATTAATACTTAAACCAACAGTTGTAGAAGCACAAGGCTACAAAGAGGTACATATAGCTGATAATTTAGGCTGTGCCTTGAACAGCCGCAAGAATTTGACTTCTAGTACCTCGAATGCAGAATTAAAGGCACTAACTATTCTATTATAAGATTCTGGCTACTTTATGAACCGAAAGTGATCGATGTAAGAAACTGTCGCAGCTCAGTAAGGTCAAAATTGGTTGAACATCAATTTGTTGGGTTGTTAGTTCGAATAAATTACTACCTAAAATGCACTTAAAGAGTATTCTTCTCACGTATAGAATACAGAGAACAAATATAAAATAATATAGGTATACGGTTGTTGTTGTCGAACTCATAGCAAATTACATTTGACATGGTAATTTAAAGCAAACCAAGGAGAGGAGCTCAACTACTAAGCTGCTTTTCGAGGCTGTGAACTAAATTTGTGCATATGTATTTCAGTTAAAAAATTTCTGTTGGTTAAACAAATTATTATGACTAATTATAATATAATGCCCGCGGAGGCAACAGAAAATAAAGATGTTTATGAACACTGAGAAACATTAATTTGTTTACACTTCGCAGTGGGGCATAAACATAGACAAATATGAGCTTGTTTAAAGCACATATATAGTATGTCTGTGAATATGTATGTCTACATATCATAAACATATGTGAGAGATAAATTTATAAAATAATAGCGCTAATGTTACATTTGGTTTTACGCCTGACAAACGCGACGTTAAAGTCATTAGGCGTATTAGGCATGGCTTCGAATGCAACGTGAAGAGTCACCTGCTTATTGTTTTTAAAAGTCATGTTAGACATAAGGAAGTTGAAGGTTCATCATGGTTGCGCATATAAGGTATATATGACCGTAAGTGCTGCCAAGTATGAGCAAAGTTAATGCAAATTTGCACGCATGAGCGTTAAAGCGGTACTGCGCCACGGAGAGGCTAGAGCTATTGAAGATGGCTAAAACAAAGCATAAGCACACGTGTACACCTGTATATATGTATGTATATGTATAAATTATGCCAAAAGCATACAAACCAAAAAAGAAACTGCGAAAATAAACAAGAAGGCAAACAAAATAGTTTTTAAGTTCGGCTTGCAAGTATGCGAAAAAAATTGTAAACAAAATTCCAACAGCGATGACCTTGCATTCCATTGTGGGGACGCTGAATGTCATATCAAATGGAATATTTTACGCCGTATTAACCAAAAAGAATGCCAACAAGAGAATCGGCAGCAACAGAAACAGCAATAACAAAAATAACAACAACACCAACAGCATCTGCAACAACAACAAAAATAAGAACAACAACTACGGTAACAATAACCACAATAAAAACAAAAGCGACAACAACATCGGGTCATTAATGATAAGTTGCAAATTACAAGTGGCAAGTGGCAAGTTGATGGTTGGCGCGAGATTACATTTGCTGTCGTCATTGCAACGGTGCTCGTGGCGGCAAGGTGACCAGGCAAAATAATTGTTTACTTATTGTGGGGTCATAAATAGTCAAAATACTCATTTCGGTACTCTGTGGTTGTAGCAGAACTTGGATTTGTTTTTAAATTTTCAGTTTTAAGTTTATTGCATTTATTGCGTATAGATTTAAGTACAGTAAAAACTTGAAATTTCGAATTTTATGGCAAGGGGAAAAAATGATGATAATACTGTGAGTGAAAAGGCTAATTAGTAAATATAATGCTTAATTGCAACAAAATTTGTCATAATGAGACAACTAGCTAATTGTCATAATTAGTTCATTGACAATAAGTACATAGTTTCCAGTGTTCCATATTAATTATGAATATCTGTGAAGTCTACTCATGTAGTTCAATTAATTGAATAAAAAGAAAATAGCTTCCAATGCAACTCATAATTGTAATTAAACTAAAAAAGTGGAATTATATAAATGAAACTAAATTTACAATATATTAGCCTCTTTATGGAGCTCTGAAAAATCAACTCTGTTCTTACATCTACTAATTTTAACAAAACTCACATATTGAAAGTATGAACTAATTGAATAGTACCTAATTTCCAATAAAAATTCATTATGATCTTTAGTGAAAATATAGTTTCGAAATTATCTTAATAAAATATGAGTTTAATGAAGCAATTTCAATAGTAGGGGAAATATTGCTTGGGAATTGTTTAGTTTTCGCCTTAAATAATAAAAATATTTTTTTTTTTGGATAGAAAATCAGCGCTTTTTAATCAATAATTGCTTTTACTATATGTTCCAGGAAGAAAAGTGAACTTTAATTGACTCAATTAAGCAGAATTGTCTGAGCATGAAATAATAATAAATATTTAATCAATGCCTCCAAATAATTAGTCTTTGTTATATAGGGAACAAGATTTAAAGTATCTATGTGTTTCGAAATATGCAGTTTTTGGGCTAAAAATTAAAAAAAAAAAAATAAATATGGTACTTAAAACGGGTGATCCAAGTAGAGCTATGTTCTACAATAGTCTTTTTTTGAGTCCTGTCAAAATGTCTTATTACTTATTCTCAGTTTGTTTGGCATTTCATCATGGAAAGGCTAACGTCTGAACACTGCTTACTAACTGTTCAACTTTATTACGAAAATTCATGTTATCTAAATAATGTGGGGTGATCCAGGTAGACCTATGTTCTTCAATAGTCTTTTTTTGAGTCCTGTCAAAATGTCTTATTACTTATTCTCAGTTTTGTTTGGCATTTCATTTATTAGGAAAATTCATGTTATCTAAATAATGTGTTTTGCACGCTTCGCTCAACTTATGGCCAATATAATGAGCCAACTGAGCGTAGTTTTCGCAACATCATCACCCATCTTGAGACTTAGCATTTATTATTGGATAATATTCGACAGAATAGATCACGTCCATCCAGCAGAGAACAAAATATAGCAGAGGTAGCTGAGAGTGTACACGAAGAACGTGGAGAGTCGCTACAATGTTTTCGAGTCAAATTTTGTTCAGCGATGAGGCCCATTTTCTGACTTAATCGGTATATAAACAAGCAAAATTGACGCATTCGGGATGAAGAGCAACTTGAAGAAATTCAAGAGCTGACACTTTATTCAGAAAAAGCAACGGTTTGGTAAGGGTTGTGGGCCTGTGGAATCATCGGTATGTAATATTTTTTATTTTCATATCTCTTCAAAAATGAATGATAACCGACTATTTCATGCCTAACATTGAAGCTCGTCATCTTGGCGACGTTTGATTTCAACAAGACGGTGCCACTTCGCGCACGTCGAATCAATCAGTGGATTTTTTGAGAGAACACTTTGTTGAGCATTTAATTTCACGTTTTGGGCCGGTCGGTTGGCTAAAAAGATCGCTCGAACGAGACATCGATAATTGAACTCAAGGTATGGATCATCTGAGGGATCCTCGAAGTGGCTCACTTCTTATTGTAAACCCGCTAAATTTGTATCGAACCGAGCAAAACTTAATAAAATATATCCGTGCCTTAATAATAAGTATTTGGGGATTTTAAAATTTTTGCTACAATATCGTACAGGGTTGCCACTTGTGTTTATATTTATTGTTTTAAGGAAATAATTGAGTCGATTTCAAGTAAAAATTTCATTCAAACATAGAGTATGCAAATCATAGTTATGCGTTGAAAAATACTTAAACAGTTGCCACTATTTTTCCAATTTAAGAACCTTTTTTCAAAGCAAAATAAAATTGAGAAAAGTTATCAACTAATACTAACAATACTGTGCCATTTTTGAATAATTTCTTAAAGGGTTGCCAAATCTAAAAAAATAGATTATTAGTTGCGCAATTATGCTGAGACGACTGTCAAGCGAAATATTATGCTAACGGGCGTATTTATGCAACAACGAAATTAGTGAAAAGAATAAATTTTCCTTAAATCAGCAAACAACAGCTTTCAACTGTAACTGGCAAAGATGGCAAGAACCACTGCAGTGACAACAACAACAACAAAGCAAAACATCCAACTACAAGCAAGTTGGTAATAGCAATGAAATAATCAATCGGTCACAGGGTCACTGGCAATACAGGTGCAAACAACTACAAGAACAACAATACAAAAAAAATATAACTGACCTCTGTACCACATTACACACGCATACGCATACACACACATGAATACAAATAATCCGCAATGCGGTATTTCTACAACTCGCCACGGATGCTTTGCATTTAATTGGCGCGATAAAAGGCAGTCAATTTGCGATTAAACGAATGAAGCGGAAAAAATGCGCAGCTAGAACAGCAACAACAACAACGACGACAACCGCAAAAACGCATTGACTGATTAAGAAGACGAAGTGTAAAAAATGCAAATGAAGAATAAAAATTCACACTTGAAGCATACAAGTTTTGTGGCAGCAACATAAACAACCGTGGCATGCATGAGACGAGCAACAGCAACAACAACAACTGAAGAAAAATAACAGCTACGTGGATTAATAAAGAACAGCGCACGGTTGGAGCATGCGGTAATTGCAGTTGCAGCATCAACGACAGCAGCTGCCAAGCGCATCGTAGCTTACCTGCCACGGCGGCAGGTGGCAGTCAAGTGCTTAATTGTTGCTACGGCATTTATGCATGCATATGCTTGAATTCGTTGTTGTCATTGTTGTTGTGTATTTTTTGCATATTTGTTTGTGTCACCGCGTGGTGCCACTTGTGGACTTGCCACTGTTGTTGTTGCTGTTGCTAAGATCTTTGTTGTTGTCGTTTGTAGTCATTAACACGACGACGTTGCAGCCATGACGTAGCCAATAGGTATACACACACACATAAAGAGGTGAAGGTTGCCGACAGGCGCCACAATCGTCAGACCACCGACCGGCCGGCAGTGACAGATGAGCGCTGTTTGTGGCAAACAGAGCGTTGCTGCCACAATGATGCGCGTCTTGAACTTCAGCGTGCCGTGTATGCAAACAATGCATAAATATTTGTGAGGAAAAAGAAAAAAATAAAATAAATTGCGATAATAAACAAAAATTGCAGTGAAAATGTTGTGGCATGTTGGTTGCGCGTGTGTTTGTGAATGTGTGTGTGTGTGTGCGGGTGTGTGGCAATTACATGCAACAAATGGAGTTGAACGGCGTTGACGCAATGTGACCAATAAGCTCAAGGCGATACCTAAGCGGAATGGAAGTGTGTTTGTGAGTGCACTTGTGCAATAACAACAACTAGCTTGTATAAAAAATATATAAGAAAATATTGTACAATAAAAAAAGCAATAAACAGAGAAATATACAATTTTTAACCACTAATAAGCTTAATGAAAACATTAAAGGTGTTCTTGAGAAATCACGCAGTGCTGACGCTCGTGAGCGCTGAGAAGTATGCAATGGATTCGTGTTTTTCGAAAAGGTGATGTATGAGAGCGTTTGGGCGATTTGTGTTTCCTATGAAATAATAGGTGTGGAATCGTTGAAATTGTTGCAGAAATGTTTTGGAAAATCAACTCTATTGCGAAAGCAAGAATTTTTGGAGGACGAAGCATTTAGTGAAGGCTGCGAAGTCATCGAAAACCTGCTTCGTACCAAACGTCCAACCACCTCTGTTAATATCATCGAAAAAAGCTGAAGAAACAAGGGCTTGAAAATCGTCATTTTCGCATCAGAGAGATAGCAGAGGATCGCAACGTCTCTTATGGATCAAATCAATATATTTCGGTTAGAGTTTTAGGTATATTTTGATTAATGTTGTATGGTATGTAGGTAAAAGACTTGAATATTTTGCAAACACGACGTGTGAGTAGTGGTTGGAAAGTGAGTGTATGAATATGATATCCAACACTCTAGCGAATAGTGCTTCAATTATTAGAAGAAACCGAAAAACATACCAAAATATCTGGAAGACTTTCCCAGTCGTGGTTCATAACAATTGTATGAAAAATTAGTTTAAGTGTAGCCAATGCTTGTATTAATTGTCGCGTTTTTTCAGTCGTGGTCAAATTTAGTGTGACATATGTATGTAACAATCAAAATAATTTTAGATGTTTTAAAATATATACCTTTCCCGACCTTTCGACATCCATTGAACCAAGTTCGATTTTTTTTCTTTTTAAATAATATGCTGCTCAATATTATAATTTTTTATTATTGCCAAATCTAACAAAACAATAGCAGACGCTGACCACTCAGTGATTAGTGTGGTATAAAAATTTTGAAAATCTTTTAAATATGAACCCGAATCATTTATTTAATAAACACTAAATTATAAAATACTTCACGAAAAGGGGAAAGTAAAAAATTAAAGAATGTTAAAATTTCGGGATTATAAAATTTGTGTCGCGAAATTTCGGGATTCCGATATGACATATTTAGTACACTAAGCCAAATGGAAAAGGTCAAAAATTAAAGAGTGTTAAAAATGCAAATCCCGAAATTTCGGGATCCCAGTGTGGCAAATTCAGAGCACCGCGCAAAATGGTAAAAGATAAGTAGAGTTAAAGTTTCAGAATTTCAAAATACGAATCCCGAAATTTCGGAATCTCGATATGGAAAAATGCAGAAAAGTAAAAAATTTAAGATAGATAACATTTCGAGATTACAAAATGCAAATCCCGAAATAGAAAATTCAAAACATACCTGAAATGGGAAAAACTAAATATTACTGAAGTTTCAAAATTAAAAATGAGAATCCCGAAATTTCGGGATCCCGATACGAGAAACTTAGAATAGTATGCAAAATGAAAAAAAGAAAAACTTTAGAAATACAAATTTAAATTTTATTTTTCATGTTTAGATTTGTTTCAGCCGCAGTCTGCAAATTAAATTAAAATGTGTTGGATTTTCATAAATTTCTCTTTGTAAATTATTATAACGGTAAATACAATATATGTATATTTCCGATTTCATTTACAATTTATGTTAGCAATAATATTTTCTGTTCATGTCATTCATGTTTCGATTTCTTTCAGCTGTAGTCTGCATATTAAAACGTCAAACATCACTGGTCCAACGTAGTACATAACCGCAATTGTTGTTGTTTATTTTTTTTTATTGTTTTAGAGCCTTCAGAATTTATTTCAATTTTTGTTTTTATTGCAAACGCAATATGTGTTTTTATGCTAATTGCCCACTCGCCATGTCAGCTGCAGCACATGCATACATACATACATAAACATATAGGACTACAAAAGAACAAAGTATCAGTATCCCAAACACAAGTATCAGCTGTTCCCTTTCTTTTGTTTTTTGGTTTTGGCATTGCCAACTATTTTAGCTTTAAGCTAGACAGCAAAGCTAGGTACTAAACGTACACATCGAAGGGTGTTACCAAACTATTTTCTCGCTGAGGTATGGCCTCCGGAAATAGTATTGGGCGAACACCGGATAATCCTTTCCGAAG
>NW_017537112.1:1664623-1666295 GCF_001853355.1 Bactrocera latifrons | reverse complement strand
AAAAAAAAAAAAAAAAAAAAAAAAAAAAAAAAAAAAAAAAAAAAAAAAAAAAAAAAAAAAAGGACTACAAAAGAAGCCTCGAGCTGTACATATGTATGTACTAAACATACATATGTAAATTTGATAAGTGTTGTTTGTGTAGGTACACATATTAACTTGTACTTATTTGTGCTTAGATTTTCAATATTTATTGGTTGCTTAAATCATTTTGCTTTTTGCTTTTTGTTTTTGGTTTTATTTTATCAGCAGCCTTATTGCCATTGATATTACTATTGTTGTAGTTTTTGTTGTACCTGCTGCTGATACTCGTGGTATTGACACTGTTCGTGCTTAGCATTTTCACTAGGCAATTACAAGTAGAAACTACAACAAAACAACAACAAAAACACAAAAAATCATAAGAAGCAATAGCAATGACAACAAACGACACCAAGCAGTTCAAGTATCCTCCGCGCACATCCGTTGATATGCGACAATCGTAGCAGTAACAACAACAACAGAGCATGCAAAAATATACAAAATAACAACGCGCAACAGCTTGGAAGTCGCAACAATTGTGACAACAATAGACAATTGGCATTCGACAGCAATTGGCAGCGTCACAATGCTGCAGTGCTTCATACAAAGGCGAGTGCGTATGTGTGTGTATGTATATATGCATATAGCTTCGTGCGGGAAGATCCACCAAAAACCCACCAAATATGTTAGCAACGACAATTCTTATCGTATTCATATAAACACACAGCTTAAAATACACACACACACACATGCATGTACTGTGAGATTTATTTATTGTCAAGTGTTTATTTATTGCTGCTTTGCCCACATAGCCCGCTGCTGTTGCTGCTTTTACTGTTATTATTATTGTTGTTGCTGTTGCTATTGCGAATAATGACATGGAATTCATTTCGCTTTCATTTTGGCAGTTCATTCATGTGGATTTGGTAATGATCTTCAATTGCCGCTTTTGAGCTTGCCCGCCGCAATTTGTTGTCGCCAAATTTATGATTTCCAACTGCAATTTGTTTCTGTTTTTTTTTGCTTTTGTTCGAGTATTTGAATATTTTTCGGAAATGAGGACAATTTTTGGCGATGTTTGTCACATTAGGTGAGCGGCAACGGCTTGCATACGGAATGATGTATTTGAAAAATTTGTTTATTTCATTTTATTTTCGCCAAATTTAAGTTGTGTATTATTATGCTTTTTGTTGTTGTTAATTGGTGTAGGTCATACCATAATAAGTAATGGCAGAGAGGTAGACCAATTTTGTTCCCAGAATAATTTTTGGGTGGGGTGGTAACTCTATTTTCAAATATGCTAACTATATTAATTTTTTGTTTATTTTTTTGCGAAAATTTCTTAAATTTCTTCTATATGTTCGAAAAAATTGATAATAAACCAGTAAGGAAAGGCTAAGTTCAGTTTTTCCACAAGGGATACTTCAGCTCGAATACCGTATTTGTGTAAAATTTTCCTAATGGATATATTATACAGAGAAGGCATCAGATGGAATTAAAATAGCGTTATATTGGAAGAAGGCGTGGTTGTGAACCGATTTCACCCATATTTCGTACATGTCATCAGGATGTTAAGAAAATATTATATACCGAATTTCATTGAAATCGGTTGAGTACTTCCTGAGATATGGTTTTTGGTCCATAAGTGGGCGAC
>NW_017537112.1:1660134-1663961 GCF_001853355.1 Bactrocera latifrons | reverse complement strand
ACTCTTTTAGTTTTAGGACTTACAAACAACCGTTATGTGAACAAAACTATAATACTCTCTTTAGCAACTTTGTTGCGAGAGTATAATAATATATTAATGAGTAATATTTCTAATATTCCTAAATATCTTATTGTTCGAGAGTAATTTGAAATATATACTCTATATAAAATATTAATAATTTAAAGCTTTTCCGAATATTTGATCCTAATTTTTTTTATCTATGTATGTATTCCCTTACTCATACAAAGCCTTCAAAGACGTTTCGGAGATCGTTGAAGACATGCCTCGTTCTGACTACCTTCGACATCTGCAACTGTTGAAAATATAAATAAGTGGTCGCGCAAGTGTTAGAGAGATGGCGAGACAGTTCGAAATCTCATTTGCTTTTGACGAATATTTGGTTATGAAACGCGTTCTTGATCGACTAGTCCCGCTAAAATTGATTTTTTTTCAAAACAAGTGCCGTAAACAAGTCTCTTCGGATTTGCTTGATAGTGCGAATTCCTATCCCACATTCATGGAGAACATTATAACTGCCGATGAAACATTTGTTTAAGAGTTTGACATCCTAACAAGTCAATATTCATTGGAATGGAGGGGAATAAAATGAGCCGAAACTACAAAAAACACGCCAAAGTCGTCTAAAAGTAAAGGTGGCGGTCTTTACTTTTTCGATATTCAAGATTTTGAATTTTCTCCGGAGAGACAGACAATAAGTAGTTCTATTTGGAGGTAAAGATGTGTTTGCGTGAGAACATCTATAAAAAACGACCAGCATCGAGCCACGATTATGACCGAATTTAAAGCCAAAATCAATGAATACTATCGATCAACCATCGTATTCACTAGATTTGGCTCCGTGTGATTTTTTCTTGATAAAATAAATATTGATGAATAATTAAATATTTTGCGTATTATTTACAATTTCATGGTACTTTTTTTCCGTGATGTGTATATGTTTGGACATTAGTTTTTGTTTTTTACTCGTTAGCAACTATATTCTTAATTATTGCTAATTTAAAGGAAAGGAAGTTTAGGAACGTTTTAGGAACAAGCAGGATCGTAGAGAGAAAATTTGGGACCGGGGAGAATATAGAATACGGACCCCTGATCCAACAGATGTTGGAGGAAAAAAATTAAAAACAAAAAAATATATATGGCGCCCCCTACCGCCCTGAGCACTACGTATCCGAGAGAAATTGTACCCCCCTTTCTGAGTCATTTAGGCACTGCTGAAGTTCCAAAGTAACCACAAACTGTAAAGATTAATTTCTAAAAAATTATTGAGTTGTAGGATTAAGTAATTTTGAAGTCTTTAGGTAATATATAAAAATAAATTCGTTCATATAAAGAATTTGCCATAAGTCATAGAGTATGTACTAAGTTAATATAATGCTATACATATATATGAATACAATCACTTAAATACCACTTCCCAAAGCAGTTGTAATTTGTATATAATTTTCGTGTTCCAAATCAGGAAAATTGTATGGAACACCTGAGCAACTCAAAGCCACTGAAATAGTTTTAGCAAGGTACACATAATTTTTTTTAACCAAATTCCATATTCTTTGTTCTTTAAACTCAGGAACTAGTAGAAGCGGAAAGGTTTTCGAAATAAAGCAAGAGGGCTTTGGAATCTATTTATTTCTTTTCTTTAAAGGGGTCATCGTTTTACGATTTATAAAATTTATTTATTATTGGAATTTGTGTCTAAATAAAAACGTTAATAAAATATATTTCTGTAGAAACGTATATAACCAATGACTATATTCGAACTAAAAAATTTACCAAATAAGTCACTAACCTCCGTTGCATATTACGTAATAAAGAATACCCAATACTGGATGTGCCGTCAACGACAACGCCTACACATCACGTCTTTGCAGAATATATGTACAAACAGTGAAATATTGAACAAAAATATTAGGAAAACAATAAATAAATTTATACCAAAACTATTTAATACTAAAAACTTGAAGAGTTAGGTACCGGACAGAATATACGACTACTCGTGATTCAAACTTTTTAACGAAGGAAAAAATTTGGAAAGTCTCTACACTGTATAGTCATAAATAGTTGTCAAACAAAAATCAAAATGAAAATCTTGGAAAAATTGTTTTGTAATACAATCGAAGACAAAACGTCAAAAGCTCCCTCAAAAAGTGAAAAATATTGGATAATTAAGGATTCGACTACACGAAAAAAGCTACGAAGTGATTTTGGTTAGCCACCGCAAATGTCAGAACAGAAGCACGATGCTGAGAAGAAGATACCTACACCACTGAAATATGCATTTGGTGGGACGGCAGCAGTGACAGCGGCTTGCGTGATGCATCCTTTGGATTTGGTAAAAACACGCATGCAAGTTGCTTCTAGCGGCGACGCCAAATCGTCCAACCCAATTGAACTGCTGAAAGCGGCGATTAAAAACGATGGCATCGCTGGCTTGTACAAGGGACTCAGCGCTTCGGTACTACGACAGTCGGTGTACTCCACCACACGTATCGGCGTCTACACAAGTCTAACGGAATATTATCGCGAATTGTATAAAACAGCGCCAACAGTAAATGCCACCGTATTGATGGCAGCCTTCGCGGGCGCGGTTGGTGCGTATGCCGGCACACCGGCCGATGTGGGCTTAGTGCGTATGTTGACCGATGCCCGTCTGTCGCCAGCAGATCGGCGTAACTATACGAGTATTTTTAATGCGCTCTCACGCATTACCAAAGAGGAGGGTGTTCTGGCGCTTTGGCGTGGCGCTGTGCCGACTGTGGGTCGTGCAATTGTTGTGAGTGTTGCTCAACTGGCATCTTACACGCAATTCAGGCATTTGGCAAAGTCGCAGCTCGGCATGGGTGACGGTTTCAATTTGCATTTGGTGGCGAGTATTGGTTCGGGTTTGTTGACGGCGACCGCATCATTGCCGGTGGATATTGCCAAGACGCGTATACAGAATATGAAAATGATCGATGGCAAGCCGGAGTATAGGGGTATATTGGATGTGCTGGTAAAGATTAGTAGAAAAGAAGGCTTTCTTGCCCTATGGCGTGGCTACACGCCTTATGTTTTACGCGTTGTGCCCACAACCATCTTGATTTTCATTATTTTGGAGCAACTCAATACGGCATACTTTAAATATGTCTTGGGTGAGGAGTATAAATCGAAAATTTAATTATTGTATTTTATTGTTTTTGTAATTTATGTGTGTACTTATTTATGTAAGTGAATTTGTGACTGTGCTAAGTGTGTAAATAGAAAATGTTGACTTTCCGAATGCCTTTCTTTTCTGTCTTATTTTTGCTATATCTCTTATATTCTTACTGTATAAAAAATGTAGGGTTGCATGGGAAGTGAAAAGACATGTATGTCCTGTTTGTGTATCCTCTAAAACTTAATCTTTATCCTTGAATATTACTTTTAACCTTAATTTCCACTTTTAACTGTTAACTTTAATTTTGTTTTGAATTTGAATTTTAATATTAATTTAAATTCCAATTTCAACTTCAATTTTAATATTAATTTTAATTCCAATTTTTATTTTATTTTAAATTTACATTTAATTTTAATTTTAGTACATTTATTTTAATGTTAATTTAATTTTGACTTTGATTTTGATTTTAATTTCAATTCTAGTTTTAATTTTAATTTAATTTTTAATTTTAATTAATTTTAATTTTTATTTAATTTAAAATGTTTAATTGGTATTTGAATTTGAATTTTACTTCTAACTTTTCATTTTAATTTTAACGTTAATTTAATTTTTAAATGTTAGCCCTTAATCATTACTCTTAACCTGAATTTCTACTTTTAATTGTTAATTATAC